>NW_027532158.1:3185874-3250241 GCF_008692635.1 Crocuta crocuta
CATTCCGCAAAATAGTCATATGAGTGAATTCCTTAAAATAAATTATATATATATATAACACACACAATATATAATATTTTATATTATATATATATAACATATAGTGTATGTACATGCATGCATGTATATATACACATATATATGTATATATATGTGTGTGTGTGCATATATATATATTATATATATATATACTCTGTTGGTGCTATTTCTCTGAAGAACACTGGAAAGCACTGACTATTACAAATTTTGGTAATGAGAGTGATTCCAGAGGAAAAGAATATTAAAGGTGAGTTGTCAGAATTGGTTCTGGGATTTCTGAAATTGTTTATTTTAAGTTGATTAGACTTAAAGGTAGTATATTCTATTTTCAGTAGAAAAAAGAGCATGAATTATTCATGGTGTCATGTGGCAATAGAGATACATGAAATATCATTGGATATGCCTAATCAAAAACTTATAAGAGACGCGTGTCTGGGTGATCATTATTTGATACCTCGGAGTATTTTTGTCAAATTCAGAAGTTTTCTGAGATTGGCTAGTTAGTCCTATTGTCCTGGACAAAGCTGGGAAACAAATGGATGAGCTCAAGGATCAAATTCCCAGCTCAAGCACCACATAAATGAAAACCTGTCAGGTTTCTATATCTGCCCTGAAAACTTTATCTCCTGGAGCCACAGAGCTGAGTTTGCTGAACACTGCAGCCAGAATCTTATCTTGCCAGTGGCTGAATTACAATACAAATTAAATTCTTAAGCTGGCAGTGTATTTGTTGTTTGGAGACAACATATTCCTCATTTGGGTGTGTTTACTCTGATCCATTTATGAAGTGAATCCAAAAACTATTTGTTTTGAATGGGATCCTGAACAAAGGAAGGCTCTGCAACTGATCTAGGCTGCTCTACCACTTGTGTGATATGATCCAGCAAATTCAATGGTACTTACAGTATAGATAGGGACTCTGTTTGGACCCTTTGGCAGGTGTCTTTAGTTGAATCATAGTGCAGACCCTTACAGTTTTAGAGCAAAGCTCTCTTAGCCTCCATCATAACTATTCTTCTTTTGAGAAACAGCTTTTGGCTTGCCTAATGGCAAGCCTTAGTAGAGACTGAATATTTAACTGAGGTTACTGAGTTACCATGCAATTTGAACTGTCCATCATGAACTGGGTGTTATATGACCACAAAGCCATAATTTAGGTGTGTACAGCAACACTCTATCACCAACGAAAGTGGTATGGACATGCTTGGGTCTGAGCAGGCCCTGATACCATAAGTAAATTACTTGAAAAAGTTGCTCGAAAGCCCATGATCCTTACTCCTGCTACATTACCTCTTCTCTCCCACCCTGCACTTATATTCTTAATTATATTATTGTTGTTGTTGTTATATTATATTTAGTTATACTATATATTAATTATATTATTCATAACACATCATTGGATAGTAATGAAGACAGAAGGCATCCCTTTTCTACTTATGTAAGTAATGGTAATCTTTTTCTTACATACCTTTCTCGCTTTAATAGAATAACCTTCATATTTCATCATTTGTTATGATGCTAATATGCTTGTTGTTGTGGCACATATTATTCCACAATGATCGCATCTGATATATAGTCCCATTTCTCCCATAGTCAGGATTTAGGGCCCAGGAATCAAGGGGTATAAATGGAAGTATACTACTCATTATTATCCCCTGTATTCCACTAGCAAAATTTTTGCTTTCTGTCCCTATAACCTTACACTCTACTTAGCTTGAGGTCTTAGTTCCAAAGGGAAAACTATTTTCACCAATAAACACAATGATTCCATTGATTTGACAGTCAAGACATAGTATCCTGACACTTTGAGCAACTCATGCCTTTGAATCAACAGGCAGAAAAGGAAAGCACTATACTGGTTGGAGTGATGGATTCTTAAGAGATCACCCTTCATAATGCAAATGGGCCTCATCCAACAGGTGAAGGTCTTAAAATCAAAGACCAATCTCCCAGGGAAGAAGCAAATCTGCCAAGGATTGCAACATAAAAATTTTGCCTGAATCTCCAGCCTGTGTATTTGACCTATGAATATAAGTTTTGCCAGCCTTCACAATTTCAGCTTTTTAGTGGCTGAAAACAAGAACCATTTTATTATCTCTCTTTGTTTTGTCAGTTGACTGAGAGAAGTTTGGGAGGAGGTTTGTCTGCTTTACATAGTGTCATGTAGGGCTAACCCAGATAATTTTAAGATGAAGGTAGAGAAAGCTACCAATTGTTATAAACCCTGGGCTCAGAAGTTCCAGGATATCATATCTGCCACATTCTATTAGATAAATTGTCACAAGGTAAGACAAGATTCAAGGAGAGAATCTACCTCTCTATTTGCACAGATGTAGAGAGGGAATTAATGGTGGCCACTGACTTACGAAAGGAATTCATGAATGGATCAAAGCAATTGATGAATACTAACCACCACAACAGAAGGATAATATAATAAAAAGTGAAATACTAAAGTTATTCTATATATGTGAAAAAGAGACTGCCTGCTATCTCCACTATTATCCGAGTTTATAGTTAGGAAATAATGTAATCAAAATGGGAGATAAAGTAAATGTACAGATTTTATTTTCCAAAGATAATTGCAACAATATCTGCCACTCTACATACTTTTCTTACAATAGAACCTTGATACTCCTTCTATTGAACTATGTGGGTTATAACCTCTCCCCTTGAATCTGGGAAAGACTTTATAAATGCCTCAACAGCCAGTAAACACTGTGTACTTTCAAGGCAAGATTTTTAAAAAATATTATACATTACTGCAATGCATAATATTATACATTTTTTTCTTGCTACCTTCATGGTTTTAAGCCAGCCACCATTCTGCGAGGAAGCCCAAGCAGTTGCTTAGAAATTTTCTGGTTGACAGTCATGGCCGACACTGTAGTCAACAGCCAGCACTAACTGTCAGATATGTGAATGAATGCGTCTTTCAGACAAGTCTAGCTCTCAGCTGAACCATCCCCAGCCTTTGAATATTCCCACCCGAGTCTCAGACATTGTGAAGGAGAGAAAAGTCACTTGTGTTATGCCCATTTCCACTTCACGACTTACAAAAATCTGTGAAACTAACAAAACCCTTGCTATTTTAGGCTTTCAGTTTTTAGTTGACGTGTATTTTCATGCAGCAATAGATGATTTCAACAGTCCTTAGAAACAAAAAATAAAATTTGCATGTTCTACAATTGTCTTAATGATAAGTAAATTTTATTGAAATGCCAGAAACACTTTGTATGTGTTATATGGTTTAGTCTGTATAATAACTGTACTTGCAGGTACTGTTGTGATTCTCATCTGACAGGGGAGATAACTGAAGCACAAAATGTTTAAGCAAATTCTGCAAAATCATGAACTGACAGAACTGGAATTTTAACCCAGGTGTTTCAATCCAGAGCAGAGGTGCTTATCTCATTGTCCCTCATCAGAAAACATAAGAGAAAGGGAAGGGAGGGTTTCAAATAAAGGGTGAATGAGAATAAGGACTGACCTGGAAAATAAATAGAATTCAACACAGTAGAATTAAATGAATTAAGTTGAATTAAGAGACAACACAATGAATTTTAGTGAATGCAGTGATGAAATCTTAACTAGGACCCCACTGAATTTCATTATGGTAGAGAAGCTATGCCAAGTATCCATCAAGTTATATCCTGATGCTTTTTTTCTGATTAAATCTAAGTCTTTGTAAAGAAATAGAGCTTTAGTTCTCTTCTCCAAAGATAACTAGAAAAGAAAGGCAGTGCTGACCAATTGTCTTATTCTCTTAGTATTTATTTTATTTCCTTCCTATGCTTGGCGGATATACAGCAATAAGTATTATATATTTCAAGGGTAATTTTGAGAGGGATAATTTTCCATTCAATACATAATTGTGTGTATGTGTCTGTGGGGGCGTTGGGCAGGTGTGGGTATCTGTGCACCCGTATCTTAACCTTAAACAGACATCCAAATTCTAAATGATTGGCTCCCAGTAATGAAGAAGAATCAGCCCTAGGCTTTTGGGTTAGAAAGTAGGTACATGGAATATCAGCCATTGTGTTCAATTTTGGCCATAAGAGTTTAGGTGCTTTTATGTTATCTTAGTAGATCTATTTGATAATAAGTGAAAATGTACATCTGTAACAGAAATCATGGTCGGGTCAATGTACAGATGATATTTAAGCTATAAGTACATCTCATTTTAATGTATTTATTCATGATCTCAGTATAAATAAATACTTATATGTGATATATTCTATAAACCTACAGAAGTTTGCTTTAATGAAATACTGAATATATTTTTTATTAAAGTGAATGTATTTACTGTAACTAATATAAAGAGGAATTCACTATTACACAAGTAAAATATCATCCTAACATGATGAAAGCATGTAATCATATGCTCAGGGTTCAGTAAGGAAAATATAATCCTTATAGATGTTTTAAACAGAATAATATGTGATCAAAAAGTAGGTGCTTATAAAATAAGGCAGAAGAGTAAATGTCAAAGAAGGGTGTCACAATTTGTCATTTTTGCTACTCACCACTAGCTTTCAGGACACTAGGAAGTTACTTTTGCCACATAATTACTGTCACTGCCCACATCAGGAACTATAAGAAATCCCACCTATGCAATTATCTGTAGCACTGAGGCAAATAATTTACAAAGGAACTCCTAGTTGTTAAAAAAAAATCCGTGGAAGCCCATGTGGATGCATGTCACTGCTGGAGGAGCATTGATGTTTTCTGCTTCCCTTCTACCTTTCAGATCTTGTATAAAAGGCTCTCATTGGAAAAAAATGGCAATCACATCCCAATACCTGGAAGTGAAGCATGCTGGCAAACACAATAGTCTTTCAGAAACTTGTGATAATGGAGAGCACATAGGAGGAAGTGATGATAAATTCCATTCTGAGCACAGACAGCCCCTTTAGCTACATGAGAAGAGTCTCTTCCCTCAAGATTTTATTTTACACTGAGGCTATGAGTGAATATTTTTTATATGCTTCCTAAATAATTGCTCTCTCTTTATAGTTATGTCTGTACCTAACTAGAGAGAGAATGGGGTGAATATAAAATGAGTTCATATCAATCATAATTAGAGCAGTCTTGACACTAGGTTAGAAAATTGGCAAGATGTACATAGAAGACAAAGGTTGAGAAGAGAATCTGGAAGTTTAATCCAACTACATAGAAGCCCACCACCATGGGGGAGGGGGCAGTGTAAAACATAATGACTTATTCTGTGATTCAAACAATGGTCAATGCTCACTGTATTCTAGTCTCTTAGTATATGACACAGTGATGAAGAACAAATGGCCATTTCCCCATGCCTATTCAATACTCATCTCAAATGTCATCTATTTAAGCCTACACTGACCTCATAGAGCTATTCAATCTGTCCTGTACACTAAAAGAGGACTCTGTACATAATTCTGAAATAACATTTGCCACATTTCTACTGTATTGGTCTGTACATATTTATGTTTCTTTCTTTAGAGAAGAGCTATTTTAGGGTAGACATATCTTTTCAATTCTTTGGTGAGTTCAACTTAAAATAGCAGGATCTAGAGTGTGAAACAGTTAACTTAAAGCAGAAAACTACAAGAGCTGGAGCAAACATATTGGGTTGAGGTAAAAAAAAAAAAGGATAGAAAGAAAGAGAATAAGGGATTCAGGTTTTGTGTGTGTGTGTGTGTGTGTGTGTGTGTGTGTGTATAACAGATAATCTACAGTTTAAAGTCTTGCACAAACTATCAGAGCTCATTGCTAGAAGGGCATGGTATTTTATAGGGAATAAGGTTAGATTCAAGATTAAGGAGTCCTTCCTAACTTAAGAAATGTCGGGGCACCTGGGTGGCTCAGTCGGTTGAGCATCCAAATCTTGATTGAGACTTAGGTCATGATCTCACAGTTTGTGGGTTTGAGCCCTGCATTGGGCTTCATACTGACAGTGTGGGGGTTGCTTGGGATTCTCTCTCCATCTCTCTCTGTCCCTCCCTCACTCATGCTTTCTCTCTCTCAAAATAAATAAATAATCTTTAAAATAAAAAGACATGTGTAGTATTTTCTTTCCCAGCAATAATTATTGACATTCCTTCTTCTATGTTCTTTCATGATATATAGTATTTAATTGCCGTTATTGTTTATATCCTTCTATGTTTTAAACCCCATGAACTAGGTACTTTTATTCATTATGATCTCCTCAACACCTAACATCATATGTACAATATAGTAGTTTCTCCCTAAGGCTGTCACGTTAAGGTGTAGAAGAAGGGGTGAATGGACATATGCACCCCAATGTTTATAGCAGCACTATCAACAATAGCCAAAGTATGGAAAGAGCCCAAATAGCCATCNGGGGACTTTAAGATATAAAACTGATGAACCTAAGGGAATGGAAGCAAAAATAATATAAAAACAGGGAGGGGGACAAAAACATAAGAGACTTTTAAATATGGAGAACAAACAGAGAGTTACTAGCGGGGTTGTGGTAGGGAGGATGGCCTAAATGGATAAGGGACATTAAGGAATCTGATCTTGAAATTATTGTTGCACTGTATGCCAACTAAAACTTGGATGTAAATTTTAAAAAATAAAAAAATAATAAAATAAAAGTTTTATAGTGTAAAATAAGGAGTGAATTCATTAGGCATAATTTTAATCAGTCGTGAACTATTCATGTTTAAAATAGCCCTCCATTTGATGGAAGTGTACACTTTGGGGAAAAAAATGTATAAATTGGCAACCCATAGGGTGATGAACTTATTATCATGTTAGAATGTCAATTTCTACAACCATCTGTACAGGAAATATGGCTGATATTTTTTATTATGATATCATATTTTAGACTATGGCCACAAGCATTTGACAAACTGAATAGAAATTCTAGTGGAGAATCCAAGCATCTTAATCACCTGTCTTAGGCATGCATATCAGAACATACCAAGAGAGAGTGAGCCTTCAGTCTTCAACAAATTGAATTGGACATGGATAAGTCATGAGTAAGGCAACATAGGTTGAACATTCATAACAAAAATCATGTTTTATTTCCCCAAGATTTACTGAAAAAAACAAACAACAGAGAATAATGAAACACACAGGCACATACATGAACTCACACACAGGTTTAAAAAGTACCCTTTAAAAACTGTCATTAGTAGGTTTGCAGGAGAGCATAAAAAGGGTTTGTTTTCTCAGAAGCAATCAGGATAAGAATACAGCATTTAAGATAATTAGGAGCTCAGTTCCAAATAAATTCAAAATTTCCAGCAAATCTCTCTTCGTGTACTTCAAGTGACCTTTACAATTGGCAAAACAGAGAATGACTCTGTAAGCCATTTTGATTCAGTGATGTCAGAGCTCCAATTCCTACAAAAAGTATAATAAATGCACTTTCTTATGCCATTACTGTAGCATTATGCTAATATTTGTTCTTCATAATCACATGAAAGATATGCAGAACTGACAGTGTTCTTTAAAAATGCAATTTGGAAACTATTCTTTCATATATCTAACACAAATATAGTACTAATAATATAGTGTATATATATTAATATAATAATACATGTATATTAATATATAATAATATTGATGTATAAAACATATAAATATATATGTTATATATGTACAGCCATTTTATTTTTTCTTGCAGCTGGCACAGCCTGAGTAACTTGATTTCCTGGATATTTGGAGAACCTAGATAGAGTACACCACAGTTTCCCAGTGGTTCTCTAACTTTGATAGGAATTTGAATACAATATTTCTGTCTGAACTGTTCCTCTATCTATCCCTCTTCTTTTTATTATTTTTTATTATCTGTGTTTGTCTCTCTCTTTCTTTCTCTCTCAACTATTCTGCTTCAGATTGAAGAAGCTCTTGAAGATGAATGTGAAAGACGATCCCAAATCTAACATACAACTGTGACCTGCATCACGAAATGTGTATTTGTGGGGCACCTAGGTGGCTCAAGACATTAAGGGTGAGACTCTTGATTTTGGCTCTAGTCATGATGTCACAGTTGGTGAAACAGAGCCCCATGCCAACTCTGCGCTGACAGTGTGAAGTGTGCTTGGGATTCTCTCTCACTCTCTCTCTGCCCCTCCAACTTTCTCTCTCTCACACACACAAAATAAATAAATAAACTTTTTAAAAGCTGTATTTGCAAGGACAAAATGACATCAAAAACAATAACAAGAAAAAATAATCAAGCCTGGCTTTCCCCCCTCACTACTACATATCATATTATCTAGTACACTTCATAGATGGGAAACTGGGAGAAGCTTCTTAAACAGGAAGTCAGTAAGATGCAATTATAGGACACAAATAATGACCTTACTGTTATGATCTACAGATGAAATCCTACCTTTATATTTCCTTTTTAAAAAAGTGAACAAAATTTTTTTAAAAAATTAAAACATAAAAAGTGAACAAAAAAGTAAAAACACATTAATCCAGCTATCCATCACAATCTTGAATGATATAGTTCAATCATATTCACAATTCTCAAGAACTTCTTTTTACCTAAGGAGATTGTAGTTTCCATTTTGCACAATAGTTAACTGTGTAACATGAGATGCTTAATTTTCTGGCTTTGAATTGTAATTTTAAAAATAAATTTTAAATTCTACCAAGAAGCTTTACTACTCTTTCATTGAGAACAGACATAGCATGCATGCCTTGGTTTTATGACATTAAAAACACCCACATGGGTTAGAAGAATTGAGGGAAAATCCTTAGTAGGTCTGATGGAAGAGTATCTAAGCAGTAATACAGCATAAACTCCTCAGGAATGTGTGGAAGTGTTTTGGGAAAGACGAGAACAACATGACAGCACAGGAAGTAAAGGGCAAGGAACAAAAATTGATGGCAAAGAGGTGCTTTTGAGCAATTTGAGCAATGTGAATAAGGCCTGCAAGCTCTTGGTAAGGATTTGGGATGTTTTTTCTTTTCTTAGAATGTGTGTGAGCAGGGGACTCGAGTAGAGATTGAGAGAGAGAGAGAGAGAGAAATTGAGAATACTAAGCAGGGTCCACACTTCACACAGAGCCGACAGGATCCCAAGACCCTGAGATCATGACCTGGGCAGAAATCGAGAGTCCAATGCTCAACAATTGAAGCACACAGGCGTGCCTGGATTTGGAATTTTAAGTGTCATTAGAAGTCATGAGAAGGATGAGAGTGGTAGAATTTCATGATCAGTTTAATTAAAGATTAATTTCAGACAAATGCCTTCAAAAACATTATTTCAAAGGAAGATACGCACAAACAGCTTAGTACGTTAAAATGCATTTTCTACTATTGTTATTCATTTCACATGTGAACATCATATCAAATGTGGAGAAGATAGTTGATATACAATCTTCAAAGGCAAAGACAACAAAGTTAGCATCCTTTGAATCACCGCTGATGTTTTAAAAGCTACAGCACCGTATTGATATTTAATCCCAGGGCAATATTTTAAGCCTCCCCACTAAATTGTGGCTGTATATATTTAGGTTAAGAGAATTAAAATTAGTTTTATCTTGGGCATTCATCCCTATAAATATATCTTCAACCTTTATAAAAATAATAACACTGCTGTGTGTTCTTCAAGAAACAGAATCATAAAGATAAAAAGATTTGCCTGGGGTCTTACAGCTAGCTTGTGGAAAAATCATTATGTGAGCTCTCATTTTCTTCCCCCAGTGGCCAACAGTCTTGTCATTACATCAGTTTTGCCTCTTGAAATACCATCATTGTGAGTTTCTACACCATTCCGTCTATGGTAGACGTGCACTCAGGAGACCCAATCAGTGGCTCTCCTTCTCTGTCTAGTGACCAGAAATTAGCAGGCCTGTGCAGATTTGCGTACTTTTGATTTAACTGCTTTTGTTCGCTTTCTTAAGTGAAGACATGTTTTTGTTTTTGTTTTTGATTTTAGTTTTGTTTAAAATTAGTATGATATAGTAATGATCAATTATAATTGAGATTTACAAAAATAGCAAATTATAAACACAGAAATGCATATGTATTCAAAACCATCAATTTTGCTGTAACAGAGGGAGTTAGTACATGTTCTCTTATTTACAACGGCTATAGCATTGACATGCGTTTGCAGTCTTAGCATGCTTCCTCCTTCTTTTTATTATTCTCTGGAATCCTCTTATGTTAATGAAATAGAGTTTATGAGCTCCTACTGTTGCTGTATGGTATTTAGTTCATACCAGGGCTATGCAGTTTTCACTGAAAATAATTATTAGTCTCTATTCTTTCCTTTGTGGCCTTTTCTTTCTTGTCCTATTATTCTTCGGTAGTTTTCTCTCCTTCATTTTCACATTCTATAACTTACATCATATGGTATGTGTGTTTTGCTGTCATTTCTCTGTTTATATATCTATTGTGTGGTGCTCAGTCTCCATGGGACTGCTTTTATTGTCCTTTTTTTCCCCCTTTCACCCTCTTTGTTTTCCTTTATATGTTGTCCTTTGTTCTTCCCTAAATGAATGTTTGGTAGATCTTGTCAGTTATTTGGGGACACCGCTCTAACCTTCCATATCCTCAGTCGTTTTCATAACTCCCTTTTTAAAAAAAAAAAAAAACTTTGTGTTTATTTTTGAGAAAGAGAGAGAGAGAGAGAGAGAGACAGAGTGTGGGTGCGGAGGGGCATAGAGAGACCTAGACACAGAATCCAAAGTGGGCTCCAGGCTCTGAGCTGTCAGCACACAGCCAGACACGAGGCTCAAACTCATGAGCTGTGATATCACAACCTGAGCCAAAGTTTGGTGTTTAACTGTCTGAGACACCCAGGTACCCCTCAGAACTCCTTTTTCATGAATTTTTATTATGCCTCTGTACAGGGCAGGATTATTTCTCTTCTTTACCAAATCTTATGGCTCTAGAAAGCAGAGTGATGCTGGGAAAACCATCACTTCCGAGGCCATCTACCATTGCCCTGTCCTTCCACAGCATGAAGTCTACTTTGAGATATATTTTTGATTATTCCTTTCCAATCATGACTGTCAATGACCTACAGATTAAATAAAAGAATCTAAACCTGGGACTGTCCCAATGAAGTATTGGGGAAAGCTTGTTTTCTCACAGGCTGCTTTCAAAATTAAGCAAGTAAGGAATATAAATAATTTTCCCAGAATATTTTTATTGAGAATATTCTTGGCTCTTCAAAATTAATTTAGGCAACTTTAACTTTAGGGAGAATAATGACAAAATTGCCTAAATTGAAATTTTCCATTTCATCTCAATTTGCAAATTTTTTTTCAGGTGGAAAGGATGAGCCTGATACCTGGAGTTCAGTTCATTTTATGTATTACTGAGGTCTGTATATTCCGTTTATATAACACAAAATTATTAGTTTTCCCTTTTCTCATAGTTCCTCATTTGTTCTCTCACTTTCTTTGAGAGTGAATAGATCACTTTGTTAAATTAGCAGTATCCTTTGCAACAAAAGTCATCAACACCCATGCCAAATGAAAGGTTATTGCAGTATCCTGAATATTATGCCCGAGTTCTTCATGCCTTCAAGGAGTGAAATAAGGGTTTATATCAAATGGCTTTACATCTACTTTTATATTTTTTATGGTCTGTGTAGATTTCATTCTTGGAACAATATATGACATTCTTATATATTTAACATTTCACAGTACCCTCTGGTGGAAAGAGAATACAACTCTCCAGCTTAGAAACACACACACACACACACACACACACACACACACATATACACACACACATAGTACAGGGAGTAGGAGACAACATAAATGAAAATAAGCATAATGCCTCTTTAATGAAAGTCCTCTACCAACTAGCTCAACTCACTGTGGTCAGAGATGCCTGCCATGGCACTTGCCCATTAGCATATTACAAACCAGTCATTAAAAAAAGTTGTGTACCTCCAAAACAGAAGTTGCATTGATTATGATAAATCAGAGTTGTGTGCCTAGTGGAAAACTTCACTATGTTTTTAATGGGAAGTGGGAGACTTTTTTTAAAAAAAATGGAATACTCTTTATTTCAGCCTTTACATAGGAGGCAGCAGGAAGGGACCTTGAGGACAAGGAGGAAATAACATGATATGATAGGAGTGTATTGTCAGTTCGCATTCTCTGAACTACAAGACTTCATGTACTGATTTCAAATGTGAATGCTAAGAACACATTATGAGTTTGGAGAATCTTCTAAAACATCTGAGAAATCAATCTGGAGAGACTGTCTCTCCAGAGTGGAAAATATGTAGTTTAACAATTTGAACAAGTAAAAATTCCTTGGGATCAAGACTGAGGAATTTCATCATTGAAATTTTAGTGTTGTTTACATCTACATTGTTACTCATATTACAAAAAGTACATTGATTAAAAGCAATCAGGAATATATAGATAAATATATTTCTTACTGTTGCTTTATACTATTATTTTTTATTTGCTGGTGACATTACTGACTGATCAGTTTCCCTTGGCCGAATAATGAACAAAAATTTATAAAATATCTCTCCTATCATAAAATGCACAAGAATTTTCCTTGAAATGTGTTTACAAATTTATTGTAATCCCCATAATTCCCTGTCATAGGAAGTACAAAGAGTTCATAAAATCATCAGTCCTTGCCAATTCAGTGACATTTGTCTCTGTGCCGCACATTCCTCATCCCATCATTTTTTTTTGACAAAGTAATAGGTCTTTATTTTTTTATTGTTTTTTTAAAAATATAATTGATTATCAAGTTAGCTAACAGACAGTGTATACAGTGTGCTCTTGGCTTCGGGTGTAGATTCCCATGATTCATTCTTATATACAACACCCAGTACTCATCCCAACAACTACCCTCCTCAATGCCCATCGCCTATTGTCTCCTCTCCCCTGCCCCCTCCATCAATGCTCAGTTTGTTCTCTGTATTTAAGGGTCTCTTATGGTTTTCTTCCCTCTCTGTTTGAAACTATTTTATTCCTGTTCCCTTCCCCCACAGCTTTCTGCTAAAGTTTCTGAAATTCCATATATGAGTGAAAACATATGATATTTATCTTTCTCTGACTGACTTATTTCACCTAGCATAATGCTCTCCAGTTCCATCCTCGTTATTGTAAGTGACAAGATTTCATTCTTTCTCATTGCCATGTAGTATTCCATTGTATATATAAACCACATCTTCTTGATCCATTCATCAGTTGATGGACATTTGGGCTCTTTTCATAACTTGGAAATGTTGATAACAATTGTTAGAGCTGCTATAAACATTGGGGTGCATGTGCCCCTATGAATCAGTGCTCCTGTATCCTTTCGATAAATCCCTAGTAGTGCTATTCCTGGCTCCTAGGGTAATTATATTTTTAATTTTTTGCAACGGTCAGAGTGGGTAAAATTAACGACTCAGGACACAACAGCTCTTGGTGAGAATGTGGAGGAATAGGAACCCTCTTGCACTGTTGGTGGGAATGCAGACTGTTGCAGTCACTCTGGAAAACGGTGTGGAGGTTCCTCAAAAATTAAAAATACAATTACCCTCATCCATCATTCTTGATACACTTGGGTTTATCTTTAGACATCGTGTCATCTCTTCATCATATTTAATATGCACAAAAAACTGTGCAATAAAACTCGTCATAGTTACCATTTATCTGTGTCCAACTTTCATGATTATCTATTAAAAATATATATTATAAGTCTCTCTCTACCTATACACAATTATCCTCATTATTTTGCCCTCGTCTTCTTTGCTTGTGCATTCCTTCCTTAGTCCTTGTCTTTGAAATCTTCATTTGAAAGTATGTCCATGAGATACTCTTTAATCACTGACATCTGTTTACTGTATACTTGAACTCTGTCATAGTAGACAGTTTGCAGGTACTATTTATGACACATTATTTATATTAATCTTAAAGTGCAGTCTTTTGAAAGGATGAGTTATCTGCAATCATCTTCATATTGACAAAGTTAGCTTTAATGAAGTTCTGTGTGTCACTGAAAAAGAACATACTGAGTCCCACCAGGGATTTTTAGCAGTCTCTCACTTGTGTAAGACCAAAACAAACCCAGAAAAATTGGGCACCCAAAAAATCAGGCTCAGAGAAGAGAAGGAAAAGCCAGGGAGAGGTGTTTTTGTTTGTTTGCTTTTGGTTTTGCATGGTACTTTCAAGAAAACTTTTAAGCAAAACTACCTAGAAAAAAAACCTTTGGAAAAATGAGGCTGTACATAATACCTTTATTTATATGCAAAGTGTCTTAAGGAATTGAGACAATTGTTCGGATAACTCGAGCCCAAGAATTTTACTAGAAACTCAAAAATGAGACCCACTTATATGTGAATGTGTGTTTTTAACTTTCTTTTTATTATCTGAATATTTCTTTCATATCAATATTTCACGTTACAGAGGTAGGCAAAACCCTAGCATGAAAGCGCCATTTTACCATTTTCATGTAAGCTGGGTGAATATGCATGGAGCTCAAATTTGGCTTATGGATCATTGTTCTTGTCCTAGAAAGGGAAAGTTGCTTTGTGGCCTTTGATTTTCTGCCTCTAAGTTCTCAGTTAATATTTTGCTTCTTCAAGGAGAGAATTTTTAACCACAAATGAGGGTCTCGAATTAATTTTGTGTTTCAAAGTGCTCACCACTTTTCCTGGATTTAATTATAATTATGTCAATTTGTTATATTTACTCTATAATTACAATAACTGCTCTGCATTTATTTTTAGTACAGTTCAGAGAGGAATTGAACAGGTTGTGTATACTGTATGTTAATGACACTTTAAGAGCACATGGAATCAGTGTGTATTTACTCAGTGAAATTACACATTAAGAGATCTTTCAGGTATGGAAACAAAGAAATGTTTCTAAGGTTGAATTATGGAATCAGTATGAATATTGCACGTCATGAGACGAAATTTGATTTGTAACATAGGTGCTCCTGTCCTGTTTTAGCAATCCTTTTCTGAGCACAATGTACTGTGACACAAATAGTCTGGTTACAATAACACTTAAAAAAACAGTAGTTTTTTTAAGTGGGTGGCTTAGTCGGTTAAGCGTCCGACTTTCGCTTGGGTCATGATCTCGCGGTTCGTGGGTTCGAGCCCTGCGTCGGGCTCTGTGCTGACTGCCAGCTCAGAGCCTGGAGCCTGTTTCAGAGTCTGTGACTCCCTCTCTCTCTGACCCTCCCCTGCTCACGCTGTCTCTCTCTCTCTCTCTCTCCTAGAAATAAATAAAACATTAAAAAAAAAAAAACAGTAGTGCCTTGAATAATGTAGGTCTTGCAAGTATTTTGCTTCTTGGAAACAGGATGATGGGTAAAGTGACCTTACACGATGGTCCTCAGATTCATTAGCACACTGGTCAGGGTATGGCATTAAGAACTAAAAAAAGATACTGAATTCATTCACCTCTCCTTCCCCCAAGGTGTAGGAAACATTAAGAGTCTTCAGATATTCTACACTGAGAAGAGAAAACTTAGGTGTTTAACTCGGGTTGGTCCCATCGGTATGCTGAGTGAGCAAATGTCTATATGATGTGGCAGTCGCACACCTTGATGCTTCTGTTTACTTCTTTGTGTGTGACCTTGTGTATGTCACGTCACATCCCTGTACTTTGATTTCTTAGCTGTAATGTGGTTATGACACAAAATTATAACAAGGATTAAATGACAATGTATGAGGAAATGAGTTTACCACATACATGGTGAAAACAGAATACATGCACTGCTGAATATTTTCTTTTTTCTAATATATTTTTTCCTTAAGTTTATTTACGTGTTTTGAGAGAGACAGACACAGCATGAGTGAGGCAGGAGCAGAGAGAGAGGAGAGAAAGAGAATCCCAAGGAGGCTCCACATCATCAGCACAGAGCCTGATACAGGGTTTGAACACATGAAACTGTGACATCATGATCTGAGCCAGGATCAAGAGTCAGACGCTTAACTGACTGAGCTACCCAGGTGCCCCTCTAATATTTTTATTTTTAATTCCTATCAAATATCAAAGTGTCTATCAATGAGATAATTAATCCATTGTTTAAAAACAAAATTAGCTTTGTTTTTTGTAATAAAGACTAAGACTCCATTTTTGATGTTTCATCATTAGCAGTTTTCAAACTCCTCCCTTCCTCACTCAGGCCCTTTTACTTCACAACTGAACAAACTTATAAGAATTATGTTTCACACTCTCTCCCAAGGTGCAGGAAGAAAGTTCAAACCATGCATGTCCCAGCCTGCTCAGGGAACCCACACTCCGGTCCCAGATCCTACCCACAATTAAAAGCAGTGTCATCCTGCCCCCTTGATCTTTTCTGTTTCACTGCAGACCAAATTTGAGCCCTTCTCCTTGGGAACACATTAGATATGTACTATGTACATAATACATTTTCTTTATTGCATATCCATTGGTGCCCATGAGTCATTCATCCCAACATGTACATAAATTCCTGGGGTGACAATGACAGGGTGGAGTTTAGGCAGTTACCTAACATCCATCACTAGTTACCTTAATAAAACATGTTGCCCAGCACAATAGCTTGTTCTCCACAGTGTTCCTCAGGGCTTTGGGGGAAATGCTTAACATGAGAAAGTGAGGCTTTCAAATAATTCTGAAATGCTAAATAATCCTGGCTCTCTCCTATCTTAAAAAGGTTTATTTTTAGAGTGTTCAAGAAGGATAGCTATAGAAACAGAAATATCTTGTTATTCTTACTCCAAGGGAGATACTAGAAATATTTCTAATTGAATATTCCCCACTCAATAGGACTCCAATAGTACCTATGTATTTACAGTTCAGAAGTGGTAACCACCTGTACTAACAGCAGAATAATGATTGTTAGGCTGGGTGTTATGGCATGCCATGGGAAGAATAATGGTGAGGAAGACCCAAAGGTCTACACTTTCATTTCCATATGGTCGGGTAGGGTAGATAGAACAACAAATGATAAAATAATGGATGATACATGCTATAAATATGGTTACTATGGTATACTTTAGGAAACCTTATCAGGGACATCTCACATAGTCTGGTAATGGCAGGTAGTTTATTGGAAGATGCATAGACTAGGTAATAAAAGTGGGAGCAGTGGGATAGGATAATCCAAAAGAGGGAATGGGATTTGTAAATATCTTGGGGAAATAAAGGGCGCAGAACATACATATGTCCAATTTGACAAGGACAATCTGAATTTCCAGCTATCATACAAATGTGATTACTAGTGTCCTCATTCTCTCACAAATGTGTTTTAGATCTGACACTGAAAGTATATAATTACTCTCTCCAGATGAATTGAAAACAGTTTAATATGAATTTAAACCTAGACATAAATTATTTCCCTAACCATACTATTTACTATTCTTCTAATCCCAGAATAAAGCCAAATTTTAAATGTTCTGATCAAATAAAAGCCATGATTGGAAATAAAATTTAGTAAAAGTCCAACAAGTTTCTATTAACTATAGATAACTTCCTCTCCTTCCTTCAGGATAAACAACTATCTCTTTAGTATTAGTATTTTTCTTTATCATCTCTCTCACTGAATAAGCTTCTTCCTTGAAATATAACAAATTTGACATGATGCCTATAAATTTCATTAAATAATTTTGTTATGATATCTCTAACTTATTGCAAAAAGAAAAGAAAGAGAAAGAAAGAAAGAAAGAGAGAAAGAGAAAGAGAAAACCACAAAGTCTGTTATAATATTTCACTGTATGCCTGGTGTTGAGTAGTTAATTCAAGTTTGTGTTTCATTTGTATATCTCTCATGAAGGCACAAAAGATCTCAAGAATTTAGCTTTACTGACCTTAATCTCTTAGCTTGTTCTGTGTTATCATAACCAAAGATGGAGACAGCTGTTTCCTGAGAGATACTTAAATTTGGACAACATTCAAAAATGAGGCAAATGATGGGGCAGCTGGCTGCTTCAGCTAATGGAGCATGTGACTCTTGATCTTGGGGTTGTGAGTTGGAGCCTAACATTGGGGGTAGAGATTACTTTAAGAAAAAGTAAAACCTTTAGAAAAATGAGGAAAATGCTCTATGTTCCCACGTAAAAATTTATAATCATGATGGTGTCTAATCTTTTGGCCTAAGTTTTTGTTTTTGTTTTTGTGTTTTTGTTTTAGTAGCCTTCACAACCACTGTGGAGCCCAATGCAGGATTTGAAATTTCGACCCTGAGATTGAGACCTGAGGTGAGATTAAGACTCGGATGTTTAAGCAACTGAGTGACCAGGCTCCCAGGTCTAAGTGCATTTTTAGTCAGAGCGATGTTACATGAAGTTCATTTATTAATGTTTCTAAACCATTCCTAAACATATCTCTAAAAATATATAAATGAACTGATAATACACATGTAAGAATACTTAATATCAAAGACAATATATGCAGGCCATAGCCTATATAATTGGAAGAGAAAAATAGTGCCTATTAAACATGCCTCTACACAATTTAAATTCTTTTATGAATCATTAGGAAATAAGGGTGAAATGAATAAGCAATGCTGTCAAAATGATATGGCTTTAGCATCTACAGTGATACTAATAAGAAAAGAGGATTAGAAAAACATTAGAGAACTAACTCACAAAGAAAATAATGAAATGAGATCTATAAAAGGCTATTTTGAATATTGGCCATTTTCTCATGTTTATGTTCCATGGATGAATATACAGATGATTGGATGTGATTGATGGGATTTATGAGTGACTATAGGGATTTTCAATGCCACATATTTGGATGGATATGTAGAAAGGAACCCAGATGGTTACAGAATGGCATGACATGGATAGTAATTTAGGAAAAAAAATGAATGAAATGATCTTTCCATGCTCAAAAACCTAGTAAGCACTGGTAGGGCAACCCATTTAGGAAATAAGGAAACTAAAATGGGTGGAATACCTATTGTATGCTGTGTATCTTACATATATTAATTTCTCTTAGGTCTCATGACAGTTTATGAGTTGAATTAAACACCTAAAAATGGTAGTTTTGCCTAATATGTCTTACATATGCATTTTATTTGTCAGGAATATTTTTAAACAAAATTTTGGAATTTGAATTCTTTGGGTGAGACATTCTATCTCTAGTTTGCCAGAGTTTACCACAGACAACCATCTTTCTTCACACCTTTGGCCCCCATACCTGCTTGCCCCCCAGACCTTCACTGTGGTGTTAGTTTTTTGATATAAGAGGAAAGGAAAACTGAGGCTCAGAGAATTTAAGTAGCTTTCTCAAATTCAAACAGCCAGCACCTGGTGCAGAAGAAATCCAGACAAAGAATTCAAGGTTTCTCTATATTTCACTTTCTTTTTCCTCATATATAATGTATATATCCTCATATATATTCTTATCTTTACTTCTGTCATAGAGAATATAATAGCCCTCAAAAGATCTCATATCCTAATTTCTAGAAACTCTAAATATGTTACTTTGGCTAAAGGGCATTCAGATTGCAGATGAAATTCAGTTGCTAATTAGCTGACTTTATAATAGGGAGAGTAGGCTGTATTATCCAGGTGTGCCCAATTGAATCACCTGCGTATTTAAATGTGGAGAATGCTCATTGCTAGACCATAAAACCAAGATGGAGGGAGGAAGAGGAAGCTAGTGTGAGAGAACTAGCTCTTCATTTGATGGTGTTGGAGATAGAGAGACAGACCATGAAACAAGGAATGTGGGTAGATTCTAGAAGTGGGAGTAGTTGACAGACAGGTTAAAAAAAAAAAAAAGGATCTGTCTTAAACCCTGAAGGTACTGAATCCTGCCAACAACCCATGAGCAGAAAATGATTCTCCTGGGAACCTCCACACAGGAATGGCTGCTTGCTGATGCCTTGGTTTTAGTTTGACAAGAGCAGCATTGGATCTTTGACCTACAGAATGGTAAGATAAAACATTTATGTTGTTTTAACCTACTAAACTTGTGGTAATTTGTTATGTCAACAACAGTAAACTAATGTAACCATAAATTTTTTTAAAAAAAGGAATATCAATTTGACTTCAGGGCATTAATTGGACCACAGCTGCTATTTACTTCTCCTCCCTTTCTCTATCCCAGAGTAGAGGATGGGCAAATCAAGACCCTTCTTACGGCTATTTCCCTTTTTCTCAAAGTTGGTCTTGGAACTACTGTAGGTCCCTGAGAGCAAATGAACTGCGGGAGCAAGTAAACATTGTCTTCTCTCTTTTTGATAATGGTGTGTGTGTCTGAACCTGTGTGCAGGACTACCACTTGGATGGGTAGCGGTGGGGGATAAAGTTAGGTCCCCTTTTTAAAATCTAAACTCATTTAAACTCTACTACATATAGTTTAGAAATAATCACATGCCTAGCCCCCTTCCTTTGACTTGGGGGCCAAAGTTATGACTAATAACATATTTAATTTTTCATCGAAAGTTGTATTTGAGTATGTGTGTGTTAACTTAGCTATGGAACATTGTGTTTGCCTTGTCTGATGCAGAGTTTGAATACTTCTTGGTTTCTTGATGATTATCTTGATTTCTAACAAGTTTGTACCTAGGTGTCTCTGGATCCCCATCCCATGTTTGTTCTTCAATACAATACTGTCTAGGCTACCACCTATTCCCCCTTGATGAATTAACAAGTTGGATAATTACCACTCACAGTTCAATGCTCTGAATGTAACATGGTTATTGCAGGAATAGGTGAGCTTACACTGAGCCACAGAGAGCATAGAGCCTAAAGGCACATTTATTTCTAGGCCTGGCTGACATGGTGAGAACACTTGTTAGCATTCGACAAAAAACCAACTAAGTCACATTTTCTAATAATACATCCTGATCTTATTTTATAGTGATTATCTTAAAGCAAGTACAATTTTCTAATAATAAAAAAGCAATTAACAATTTAACCTTAATATAGTCTTATTCAATGTGGTTTCATTGCTATGGGCAAATTTTCTGCTATACTGAACATGTGAAGATAAAGGCAATCTGTCAGGGTCATGATGCCATTTTTGCAACCTGTTTAGGACCTGAAGTTCTGAATTGGGAAGGGGAATTTCCCTTTAGGTGGGCAATGCTTGCAAAAGATCCAAAAGCTAGTCATAAGAAGAGGCAAATGGACTATCTGGTCAGGTCCTTGGAGAGAAGATAATGGTGTTTGTTTCCAGATGAGCTATTATATTTACCTAAAGGTTCAATATTATTCCTAAAGACTCATATTTCTAATCTCTATATAAAAGTATACGAATAAAATAGTATATAAACAGTTACCATTTCTAAATGTCACTGAGCTTACAGATGCTTTTGGATGATAACACTGAGGTACTCTATTTTTTTAAAATTTATTTTTAAGGAACAACTCTAAAGGGCCTCTCCTAACTCATTACTTCATGGAGTCAATCAACCCTAAGGAGAAAACTATGATTTTAAAAATTTTTTACTGAAGTATAGTTGATAATGTTACATTAGTGTCAGGTGTACAATATAGTGATTGACAACTCTGTATGTCATGTCCACCACAAATGTAGCTATCATCTGTCACCATACAATGCTATTACAATATCATTGACTATATTCCTTGGGCTGTACTTTTTATCCCTGTGATTTATTCCTTCTATAATTGGAAGCCTATGCCTTATCCCTTTGACCCATTTTTCCCCTCTTCCCAACTTCTTCTGTTCAGGCAACCACTAGTTTTCTGTACCCATAGGTCTATTTCTGTTTTGTTTTGTTACATTCTACATAGGAATGAAATTGTATGGTATTTGTCTTCCTCTGTCTGAATTGTTTCACTTAGCATAATGATCTCTAGGTCCATCCATGTTTTAACAAATGGCAAGATTCCATTCTTTGTATGTCTGAGGAATATTTCTTTGTATAAAGATCACATCTTCATTCATTCATCTGTCAATGGATACTAAAGTTGCTTCCATATCTTGGTTATA
The DNA here is from genome assembly GCF_008692635.1 of Crocuta crocuta. Taxonomy (NCBI): domain Eukaryota; kingdom Metazoa; phylum Chordata; class Mammalia; order Carnivora; family Hyaenidae; genus Crocuta; species Crocuta crocuta. The sequence continues at coordinate 3,207,753 of NW_027532158.1, forward strand.
AGAAATGATTCTACAATAATCATAGGGGTGTATATCTTTTAGAAGCAGTGTTTTTGTTTCTTTGAGTAAATGCCCACTAGTAGAATTATTGGATCATACTGTATTAATTTTTTGAGGAGACTCCATTCTGTTTTCTACAGTGGTTGCACCAATTTACATTCCCAATGCTGCATGAAGGTTCCCTTTTCTCCACAATGTAACCAATACTTGTTATTTCTTGTCTTTTTTGATACTGCTCATGCTGACTAATGTGAGGTGATATCTCACTATGGTTTTGATTTGCATTTCTTTGATGATTAGTAATGTTGAGCATGTCTGTATGTCTTTGGAGAAATCTCTTTTGAGGTCCTCTGCCCATTTTTTTCCATTGGGTTGTTTGCTGGTGTCAAGTTGTATATGTTCTTTATATATGTTGGATATTAATCTTTTATCATATGTATGGTTTAAAAATATCTTCTCCCTTTCAAGAAGTTGAATTTTTGTTTTGTTGATGTTTCCCATTGCTGTGAAAAGGCTATTTTGAGAATTTATTTTTTTATAGTCCCAATAGTTTATTTTTGCTTTGTTTTCCCTTGCCTGAGGATACATACTCAGAAATAGATTGCTAAGATTAATGTCCAAGAGATGTTGTCTTTTAGAAGTTCTATGGTTTCAAGTCTAACATTTAGGTTGTTAATCCAATTTGAATTTATTTTATGTATGGTGTAAGAAAGTTGTCTAATGTTATTCTTATTTATTCCAGTATTCCAGTTTATTCCTGGTCTCCCTACCCTGTTCCATTGATGTATCTGTCTATTTTTGTGTCAGTACCAGACTCGCATTTATTTATTTTGAGAGAAGGAGAGCAAGAGAGAGAGAAGTAGAGAGATAGAATCTCAAGCAGGCTCTGCACTGTCAGCGCAGAGACTGACTATGGGCTCTATCTCATGGACCATGATATCATGACCTGAACCAATATCAAGAGTTGTGTGGTTAACCAACTAAGTCACCCAGGTGTCCCAATATCATACTGTTTTGATTATCACAGCTTTGTAGTATATCTTAAAATCTGGGATTATTACACCCCCAGCGTTGTTCTTTCTCATGATTGCTTTTGTGCTTCTATACAAATTTTAGGATTATTTGGTCTTGTTCTATAAAACAGTACTACTGGCATTTTTATGGGGATTGCATTAAGTCTGTAGATTGCTTTAGGTAGTATAGAAATTTTAAGAATATTAATACTTCCCATCTAAGAGCATTGAATATATTTCCATTTGTTTGTGACCTCTTCAATTCCTTTTTAATGTTTTATAATTTATATAGTACAGGCATTTCATGTCCTTAAATTTATTCCTAGCTTATTTATTTGATTTTTGGTGCAATTATAGATGAGAACTATGACTTTGGATGTGTCGTCTTTTTTTGTAATAGGCTTATTCAGGAATACTTAGGTGCACAGAGTTCCCACTATGTGCCATGCAATAAAGCTGGGGTTTTTTTCCATCTATTGTCTTTCTAAGTCTTTTCCTAATACAGTATTGTAGGCACTATACATCCCTTTTTTAGGGAGCAGAACTTAGCTACAGTGATATTAAGAGATTTATTCTTCAAGATTTTCTAGATAAGTTTGAATCTCAGATTGCTACTTACTAAGCGTGTCACTTAATACCAGCTTTCCAAAAAAAAAAAAAAAGTGACTCACATTGTCCTATATTCAAGAATTAAAAGGAGAATGGTACAATCATAACGTTGGAAGATAAATCTCTCTAATCATATTTATCTATGTATTTATACATATTAAAAGAAAAGTTTTTTCTTTTAATATCTCTAGGTTTAATCTTTTGAGCATTAACCTTCTATATTGGAACTAGAAATAATCTCCTATGTAGAATTATTTAAAGAAAATATCCAGAAAAAAAATCTCTCAGATAATTTAAATTGATAATTAAAACACCACCATGATGTTTTCTACATTGTAGAGGAAATTATTTCTCTCCACTTAGACTAGATAGGCAGGCCCTACTCTGTGTTCTCTCAGTATGTAATAGAATATATGATTACCTATTTGCACTTTGGGGTCAGGTGCTCTGTATTTCTCCCATTACATAAAACAATAAGTGCTCAACAATATTTGTTGGAAGATTAAATTAATCTCAGTGATGCAAGGCCCTCCTCTAATATAAGCCCACTTCTAAGAGGTAAGAGACCAAAAATATATCTCCGCAATAAAGGAAACAAAAGCCTTCACACCAAACTTGTGAAAATAAAATTGATCTTTATTTTTCCCCCAACTTGCCAATGTCCAGGTAATATCCTTTTTTAACTGGTCTCTGCATTTTCAGGATATTCCTAGGTAAATGTATGATGTTTAAAGACAAATTGGAGGTTTCATATGCCTGTTCATATCAGCACATTAAGGTAGTTTTTCCATCCTATGTCTGCTGCCTTCAATAGATCTAATTTCCTTCCACTTCCGTCATGCTAACCAGTCCCTACCCCTACCAGGAAATGCAAGTTCGCCTGCACCCGTCTGTTGTTCTCTCTCTGGTATGTACATACATATACAGTGCTTTCCTTGTTTATTCCCTAGTGAGTGTGGCCAAGTCTGCAGTGGTAAAAAAGTTGGATAAAGGAAGCTGGGTTGTCTGGGTTTGAAAGTTTTGATGAAATAATTGGTGATTATAGGAGAAAGAAGGGGAAAGTGGGATAACACTGAAGAAGAGCAAGAGAGTAGAACAAAAAGAATTAATCTAGTTTCTAAAGATAGCCCGAGTCTGGAAAAGGCAGACTTAGTAGTTCCAGTTTAAACTGAATTAAGTTTTCTTTTCTTTTCTTTTCTTTTCTTTTCTTTTCTTTTGCTAAGACTATGAAGATCTATATGTGATACACATGCTGTCTTTTTTTTCCAAATTAGCCACTGTAATTGTACACCTGCTTTATTTGTTACTGAATTGAGTTTGTTCTAGTTAATGTTACATAGACATTACACCTGCATCTCCCTAAAGGTAATATTTATTATAGCAACTCAAATGCATAATTTGATAGAAAACATAAACAGAGTAAATAATTAGCTGATTTACAACTTGCTTTAGATAACATCTTCAATTATTAAAATAATTAGTGAAATTGAATTCAAGATAAAAAAAACCTCAGTTTAATTTGAACTTGTCCTTGAAGCTACTTTCTGACCCATTTTAATATATTACCTGTTGAAATATTCATAAGAGAAACTTTAGGGTTTGTGTTTAAGGTGACTTTTTTCAGTTCACTTCCATTTTTAAAAAATTTCCTTTTGTCTTCTATTCCTTTCCCTAGACCAAAAATTCTTAAGCAAATCAACATAAATTACTTTAGTCCATTTTCTTTGATAGTCTATGTTCCTTTAGCAAAAGATTTGCAAGACCCCAGAGTGTCCCTACTTTTGGACTCCTTTCCAAGAGATGGGTAATTTATCTTCCTTTTTTGCATGTTATTCTGAAAAAAAAAAAAACATTAAAGTATATGTTTCCTATTTATATAATGTGGTTTACTATAAAATACAAACCACACTTCCCTTAAGACAAAAGATTATAAACATTGAAGAAAATCTAATTACTATCTGAAATGCTGTTTCTCAAAATGAGCTTGACCATTAATCTGGGGTTGTATATAGTAGGGAGATTTACATATTTATGATATAAATAATGTACATTAGTAGTAGGACTCCTTCTCCCCTCTTTATGAAAGACAATTTAACATAATTTTATGAACTCAAAGGAAAGGAAGACAAAGTATTTTATTTTGTGTTTTTTTTCTCAAATACAATCATGCTTTTCTATAGGAAAGTTTTTTTAGACTCTATGTGTGTTTCTGTAATCATTGGAAAGTTGCTCATTATTTACCAAGAAGTCCTGTAGGAAAAATGTGTTAAGTACCAAATACTTCCTATCATGCACTGCTTAAAATGTGTAGCTTGGGAATGTGGACAGCTACCTGCTGTTTTATTTACACTTAACATATTTCTTCAGAGTTTCTTTCTCAAAAAAAAAAAGCCTGATTTATACCATAAAATGACCAAAAGAATAGATCTTTTGTTTCATTCTCTTTTGAGCTTGCACTTCACTACCTACAATAGCTCATAATCCCAAGGAGACTTAGATTTCTGCATCCTTGATGAATTACAAGAGTTCTCATATATTGAAGCCAAAGACAGAATCAATTTTGGCTGCCTTGGCTCTTCTGAAAATTTCATAGCCAAAGTCTTGACACAGTGGCTCTAAAACCATCTTTTGGTTCCAGAAGGACTATAGTTTCCCTAGTAACAGTCATAGTAGACAAGCCCAGATGGACTCCTATTCCATGTGTAAAGTAGAAGTTGATCATGGGAGGTCCATGGCATAATCATGGTAAATAGAGTTTGAACTACAGGTTAATCTGAGCAAAAGTTACTATAAATGGTACATACTGTTCTTCCTTCTTACTAACATTGCATTTTTTATCATCAAATGTTATTTTTAAATCAATATAAATTAGACAAGGATACTTGTCACTTTGGTGATGGAGTTTGCATCTTTGTTAAACACTAAGGAAATCCCAGTGTTTGCATTAGTGTTACATTCTGTGATCTTTCATAAGAATTCAGAAGTTACCCTGATAAGTGATCTCTTTGTTCTACTGGATCTTGTAATCTAAATTCAACAAAGTCCCAATGAGACAGTCATTAGAAGACAAAGTTATTTTCCTAATAGAGATCTCAGGGTTAAGTTAAACAAGACTTTTATAATTTTTCATGCCTTTCACATAAACACCTATCTTTCTAAAATTTATGTGTTTTTATCCAGGATTACCTATAGGATATTTTAATTAAAATAGGTAAACTGGAATATATTCTGACAAGCTGCAACTATAATAGTCTTAAATTTAGGTCAATTTAACACTTCTATTAGATTCCATCCATGCTTCAGTTTCCAGGGTATAAATAGCTGTCTAGGATACAATCATCACACACCCAAAAACTCAGTCTTATAGGTTAAATATGTAAATAGATGATATTACAATAAGATAAAGACAGTAACACAAAATGTGTCAGAGAATCTATTTCTTTAATTCAACCTGGAATCCTTTTAAGTGAGGAAGTTACTGCTAATAAATTGAACTAGAGCACTCCTGATTCATTGTTCAGTACTCCGTGAATACAGGATGAACAAAACCCTGATGCGTTTAGTAATAGTAATTTTTTTTTTACTTATTTTGGAACTCTTTTAAACGACCTATTCATCAAGGCAAACTCACACTAGGAAATGTTCTTAAAAATTCACTGGCCCTCATCCCCATTTTTTTTTTTTTTGGATCTCTCACTATCAGATCTATTTGTCCTTTTTAATAATTTAGATATGCTTTTCTGATTTGACACTTAGCTCATAGTCTTAAGGACTTTATTGTTCCTATGTCTCTGTTCTACAGTTGCAGATAATAACTCTTCCATTTCCCATGGATATTACAGAGTACATGGGAGGGAGCAATACTCTTAAGGGGGTATTAGTACATATTAAATACTAGCCCTCTGGGGAAATCAATCAAACAAATGTGAGTTGTGGCATGTGTTGATTTCCATGGTGTAAAAACTCACTGGCTGATATCAACCCACCAGGATGATATCACTGAACAGTGTTGAGAAGTTCTCAGATCTTGGGGGCCAGAAAAACTGCCTCTAAAACAGCACTGAATATTCCCTTCATAATACAATTTTGATATGGTTCTTAAGTATAAGTGTCCAGTAAATAACTGGAGACTAAGAATTTGCAACACACAGTAGTGAAAATTATGAAAAGATATGCTAGAATAAAAGAAGCAAAGTAAGAACCATTAAAGAAACCACTGTTCCTGAGCAATGCATGAATGGTAAATGCAGAATGAAACCTACGGAGGCTATTCTGGTTTCACCTGATAAGCAGGATTACTCTTCTCTTTCATGAAACATGTGTTGAACATCTATAACATGTATTAAAAGTATTATTCATCAAAGTTTTCAGAAGTATGCTATGTGATATTAGCTGTAGCTGTGTATCATTCTTAGACCAGTAGGATGTGAACAGAAGAGATGTGGGTCACATTCAGGTGTAAGAATTTAAATGGGGATGTTGGACTTCCTACTTTTTCCCTGCTGTGGTGCTTACAGGGTATGGCATTGATATGGCAGTACCTTGAGAGACCTGGACAAAACGTGCCCAGCACTGGACAGCATTAGCCCTAGATACTGGCCTTGACATGTAACACAAGTTTCCTCAGTGAAAAAGAAACGTGTGTGTGTGTGTGTGTGTGTGTGTGTGTGTGTGTGTGTGAGAGAGAGAGAGAGAGAGAGAGAGAGAGAGAGAAGGAGGGAGGGAGACAGAGACAGAAAGAGAAAGAAACTAATAGGATTTTGTGTGTTTTATTACCTTAGCCCAAACTGTCTTATCCTAACTGATGAAATACATGTACCTAAGTTCAAAAGTACTGGTGCAGTAATAGTTCCTGTTCTACAATGTAGGTTCAATCTTGAATAAATCTGCTTACTAAATTTATAAACCTTTGAGTTACTCTTCCAAAAAGTGCACATGAAATAATTTTCCATGATTCCCCCCAGGAAGCTGGCATGGAAGTGTGGGAAATAGCCATTCACAATTCTTTCTTAGCCGATTTTTTTTTTAAATGTAGGGAGTTATAGGATTTTTATTTTGTGTATGTCCTCCATTTTTTTAAATTTTTCTCTTTAAAGCTACATTCAAGAACAGATAAACTCAGCATGAATGTTGCATTTAATACAGAGTATGCAACAACATAAAGAAGTATCCATTAAAGTTTATTTTGGCTTTGGCGAATGAGTTTCTAAAGCATTGCTTCTGAGCAATAATGAAGGCATATGTTTTAGTGTGTCCTTCTAAGGTTAGCAATAAAATATATTATTGTAGCTATATTATAAATAACAGAGGAAAAGTTTCAAACTAAATCCACCTAACTCCCCAGCCCTGGAGATTTTAGGAATCTATCAAGTCATGAGCCCAAGTTAAAAACAAATAAACAGGTTTCTAGGTGATTATGGTTTTGTCTTATCATTTACTGGAAAACACTGAGGTAAAGATTATAGATATTTGACCCCTTATGACAAGTTAAGCCAGTTATTTAAACTTAGTCCTATAGTGTTTTCATAAAAAATATAGATAATACTTCTCTCGATGGTGTTATGAGGATAAATTAAAATTAGTCTGTAAATTACCTAAAACATATTTTTAATATTTCTGAGAATAAGAGCTATTCAAGTATTTTTAAATTTGTTAAAGTAAATTCTTCTTTAACATTTTCAGAATGTCTATGTTTTTATATATTTGAATCATGTGTCTCTCAACTTTTGTCTTTCCATAAGATGATCCCAATCTTCTATGTGCATGGCTCTAGAGCTTATACTTCTATATTTTAAGTTTACTAGTTATTATCATGTTTAATAATTGTATTTTTGCACTGTAACAAATTCCTATCAATTAACTTTCAAAAGTTGTTCACAATTAATTGATGAGAAAATTAACATTAACTCATATTATGTGGCAGCCCAAAGGTCACAGTAATATTTCCAGCATTTCCTGATTTTTTTTTTTCTTTCCATAAACCCATGGTGCCTATAGGATGCCTGGATAAATGGAGGATGGACTTAGGAAACCTCTCTCAACTGTGAATTTAAGAAATCTGGTACTCAGTAACACCAATAGCTCTTAGGACAGTGACTTGAATCAACCTGCAAATTTCATAGTCACATCACAATAGAATAGGCATGTCTTCCTTTCGTAACAAAATCTATGTTTTTCTGTTGGATAGTTTCTTCAATTTTTGCTAGAAATCACCAAAAGTTTTTTTTTTTTCTTTCAAATTTGGTATTTTTCTGGTGGTTATATCTGATGGATATCCACGTTTGTTGGCTATAGATTGTGATGATTTCCTGTGAAAAAGTTTCAACATATTGTGCCTCACTGAGTCCTTCTATTTATATACTGGAATACACTTGTGAAGTCGTTGATTGTAAAGGCCCATTGAATCAAATTGGTGAATCCTTCAGCCAAGTACTCTCACCTCTAGGAAGCAACTGATTCACTCTCCCTGCTTACTAAGAAGAGAAAACATACCTCTTCTCTGCTCCTGTAGTCCTTCACACATATCTCTGTTAGGGCACTTTCTTTTCTTTTTTTTTTTTAATGTTTTATTTATTTCTAGGAGAGAGAGACAGTGTGAGCAGGGGAGGGTCAGAGAGAGAGGGAGTCACAGACTGAAACAGGCTCCAGGCTCTGAGCTGGCAGTCAGCACAGAGCCCGACGCGGGGCTCGAACCCACGAACCGCGAGATCATGACCTAAGCGAGAGTCGGACGCCTAACCGACTAAGCCACCCAGGCGCCCCTGTTAGGGCACTTTCAATCCCACACTCAATTTATCTCTGAACTTATGTATCCTTCCCAATTATGTTGTTGTGACTTGAACAGAGTTTATGTTTAAATTATTGTCTAATAGCCATTTATAGGGGTATTAATATCCATTGTTCAATTTAAGAATAGAATGAATAATTATTGAAGTTGTGACGTGAAGAGGAATAGGACTTAGAAATTATATACTTTATGTTTCATGCTCATCCTGGCTACTTGAACACCAAAACTCAGTGAACCACCTCTAATCTATGTTCCTGGGCTAAAGCTTATGTCCATTTGCCTGTGTAACCCTATTAGCCAAAATGCGGTTTCCATAAAAATGGGGCTCATCCCCACACTCGGGGCACACCTACCATGGTATTTGAATCAGCTTGATAGATAGCTGTTCATATAGCCCAACCAATGTCACTGAGAATATTGCCAAAATCAGAAAATTCTTCTTTCCCTGACCAGCTAAATAATATCATAGTGAAATGAAATCAATATAAAGCCTATCTGAAACAATGGGATTGATTTTATACAATTTGGTGAATAGAAATAAGAGTTTTTGATAATATGATGTTTCCCTGATGGAAGTTATGTGAAAATCTAGTCCTCTATATGAAATCATGTCATGAGGATGAGAATAATGACCTCTAGTGAAAAGTCGAAGATCAGCATGGTGTCCACTTGTCTATACTAATATCACAATGGGGTCAAGTTTTCCTTTGGGGCATGGGAAACTATACACTTTGATTCTTCTATCTCCATTTAGAGATAGAACTTTTACTTAAGGAGGAAAGTGTTAGTCAATATAATATAATTTGAATGTGCCCCTACACATGTTCCTTCCCTTCTCTGTACATACAGGCAAAGAGAACTTAATAATTGTTTTCTCGGGAATGGATAGCTAGTAAATTCTAGGGCACAGATATGATCTACTAGACATCTAATTAACAGATACTCCCCAAAGTAATCAAATTTATTTTGATTTTCATAAGCCATGAGAGGATAGAATACATACTTCTCTTTTTTAAAAAAAATTTGGGTAAATAGATATTTTTATAAATATTTATATCATTTTTAAAAATCTTTTTAAATAATTATTTCTGAGAGAGAGTGAGCGAGAGAGCGAGCGAGCAAGAGTGGGCGGGGAGAGAGAGAGGGAGACACAGAATCAGAAGCAGGCTCCAGGCTCTGAGCTGTCAGAACAGAGCCCAATACAGGACTCGAATTCATGAATCCACAAACCATGAGATCATGACCTGAGCTGAAGTCAGACACTTAACCAACTGAACCATCCAGGTGTCCCTAAATGTTTATATTCTTAAAAGAGTAGGCTTTAATAGTTTGTAACCAAGAGGTTACTCTTACTTGACCCTCTTCCCACTGCTTTTGTTTGAATGACTTGAAGATGAATTGTTTCAAAATGCAAATGAATTAGACCCCAGTTAGAACAGTGCTAAGAGATTCATGCTCTGCTTAGTATTTCATAAGAATTAATCTGCATTTTGTCTCTGGGCCTCTGTTGCCGTGCACATATGGTGTAGAGAGATGCCCACTGCTTGGGGGAGACCCCCTGTGATACAACAGGCAGCTGAAAGATGACATTTTAGGATATTGTTGATATAATCCAGGTTTCAAGTATCATTCTCATGGCATTATTTTTATTTACTAGATTTATTTTCTTGGCTTATTAACAAGATGTGTCCGTAGCAATTGCCCTGGGGATTACTTGATTTAGCATTCAAAAAAAGATGCATGATAAACAGGTAGACAAGTTCCAAGAATTCAGATTTCTCTAAGAAAACAAATACATAATTGCTAAAGTAAAATTCAAAAAAAAGTAAACCAGAGACGGTAACTTTATTTCGATATTGTTAATCATTTATTAACCTGTATATATGTCTATGCTCTGAGTGGCAGAACAGAACAAAGACTTTGTTATAGAAGGTTTCTCATAGTTTGAATAATTTTTTCAAAGAAGTTGGGGAGAAAACTTGTCAGAGAAACTAAAACATTCACCATATAGATATCAAAGTAGAAATACAAGTTTAATGATAACCATAAAAAAATTAAGATTAGAGTTAAGCACTCATTTAGGTTTATGAGTAAAAACTCTGCATCTAGCACCCTTGGAAGTCAGCAGGTGCACACAGTTGATCAAATCCCTTCTTCATGTCCTCTCTCATTTTTCTACCATGCATTCATAATTCATAAAAATTCAGGTAAATATCACCTTCCAACTCATACACTCTTGCATATATTCTCACGTCTGTATTCTTTCACTTGCTTATCCACAGATAGTTATTGATGATAATTAGTTTAGAAAACACACAAAGGAGGCCAGTATTCAGATAATCATACAGATAAACGCATAGATAAATGAGAACTTGTAAGGGAAGCTTGTAAATAAACAAAATGACATGGATGTATTTTCAGAGTTGGCTATAATGTTCATTCAGACAGATAGTGTCATTCCCAAACATAGAATTATACACACATGTGAGTAGATTAGGTGAAATAGTGTGGAAAGAAAAAACTGAAGTGAGTAAACAGATTGATTAGGGGATAGGAGCAGAGCTGTTTAAAAAGTCAAACACAAGAGAACTGAAAAGGGCTAGAGCAGGAGCTTAGTGGTCCATGAAGGAAACTGAAATGATGTGGATGTGGATTTTACAATGCAAGAAAACACCAGTGCAACATGTTGATTGCTCATCCCAGGGACCATCCAGGCAAAGGAATGTGTTCCTGGGGTTATTAAGTTGGAAATGGAGGAAGTCGAGATACCATAAAACATACATTAGCACTTTTATCTGCCTCAAGACCTCTGAGGTCTCAGTGGGGACAACACTGGAAGAAATTCATGCTCCCTGTTCTCAAGAAGATTATTTTTAAAATACATTTTATATTTTTCAAGCTGCAGCTGGTGAATGGGAGTGACAAGCATGTATTTACTGCACTGGGTGCCTGAAGGAGCTGATAATGTTTGCTCCAGATATCCAGAGATACACCAAAGATAAAAAGACAATGTACTTAAATTATAGGATTGTTAATCAAATGAGATTGGTTTGCTCACTAAAAGGTATGCTTTCTTTGACTTCCTTGGAAAGGAGGAAAATCTCTTAAAATGTGGTAACTACTTTTTGAAACCTAAATTGTCCCACCTGCCTAATCTAAAGCCTAATGCACCTTTGCCCGTATTCCCCTGGCATTTCCATTTCTTTACACAGACTCGTACTATTGGAAATAACTGTCCACAACTTAGTATTAAATGCGTCAAAAGATGTACTCAAAGAAGCAAAAAAGGAATATTTCTTTAAAGGAAATGATAATTTATACAGCCATTTAGTCAAAAGTACACAGCACAAAGTAGGAAGAGAGTAGGTCTTTTTGAAAGATAGTATTTGTTTGATTTTGCCCTTTTCTGGCGTCTTTGTTGCTGCCAAGTTCTGACTGTGCTTATCCTGAGTCAGTGCGCACTGGGTCCTTGCCTTAAACGCCTCCAGATCCGATTATTATAATACCCTTGGTAGCACTTTGCCAAGAATGCTCATGTGAGAGTCTAAATCTCCTTTAACAGGAAATGGTTATAAGAGGTGAACAAAACACTGTTCTGGTCACGATGGAGTTGAACGGCTGCCATCACCTGTCTGCAAATCCACACCTGCTCCGCGGTGCCTCATTTATGTTAGCACGGCCTTCTGTTCCCAGTGCTGATAACCTGCTCCAGAAAAAGTGATCCTGCAGACCGACTGTCCCCACAGACCGTCCCTTTCATTGTAACCTAAACAACGCGGGAGTCTTTTTTTTTTTTTTTCTCTTTTCGTCCCCCTTTGGTGGCATATCTTTCTGTTTCTCTTCCCACTTATTCCCCAGTAATACGTTGATTGTTGGTTCCCATGATCAATTTGTTTTCTTCCCTTTCATTTATTATTTATTCAATCCAATGTTTTACTGAAAATGTATACATAATTTTGTAAAACTATATTTTTTTAATTCCATACATAGACTTACGTTAAAATTTCTCTCTCAGAAATCCCCTCAGTCTATGATTTTTTTCCTGAATCAAATGTATTTTTAGCCAACTAATTGATATCAGGAAGATAAAATTATCTTCTCATTTAATATGAAATATTCATAACTCTGACTTTTTAACAGTAAGAAATATCTTATGGAATTTAAAAGCAGGACATTAATTTATTCAGTGATAAAATATGAAGCTTCTAACCGAAGGAGTTTTTGTCCTCTTAAAAAGTAGATCTTATTAGTGATCTACTTTTACTAGGTACCAGATACCTAGTAAGTGGAGGTGTGACTAAAAACCTGTTTTGTCTGTAAGTTGAAAGTCAAAGGCAAAAAGAGCTGGGAGCTTCAAGAGAAACTTTACTAAGTGAAAGAACGTCCCCTCAAGATGGATGTTTCTTGTCTGCAAGTAAGTTATTCACAAAAAGTTGATCTAACTTAAAAAATTTAGGTAAACTTATAACACAAATCCAATCGGTAAGAAAACATAGGCTATCTATTAAATTGCCATGCTTTAACTCTTTAATTTCTTCAAGATTCCCTTCATGAATACTTTGATCAAGAACACAAAATGTGGCTTGAACTCTCTCTCTCCCTCATGCTTCTCTGTGTCTTATTGCCCCTCATCCCTGTCACTCCCTCCATATCAATTGTAAAAATTTATCTTTCTTTAGAAATTTATTTAAATAAGAAGTTAATCTTAGATGGAATTATGCAAAACAATATTTCCATAAAGTTAGAGATTCTGTTAAAGTACGACATCTTTTGTTACTGTTTTGCTGCTGCTCTTATTTATTTTTCACTTAACTCAGATGCTACCTGTCACCTTTACATTTCTTTCATTTCTGAAGCACTGCCTATGTTTCCTTGAAGTCATTAATACCTTGACCTTTTAGAATATGACTCTGAATCAGGGTGAGTGGGGGCAACAGAAAAAAGGAAAGGAAAGAGGGAAAGAAGGAAGAAAGAGAAAAACATGTTGCAAATCATCTTTAAACAAAATAACTTTTCGGTGTATAAACAGTGTTCTTCAAGAAGTGACCTTGTTTGCCTGAGCACAGAATATTGACAGGTGTGGTACTTCACTTTAATGGATGGGAGCTTCTCTATAACACAGCACGGCATCTTAGAAGGGGTACTGTGGAATGAAAGAATGTCTGTGGGTTGAGAATCACGCGACCTGAGCTATGGTCCTAAGTTGGCCAGGGTTCTAGAAACAACTCTTCTTGATTTCTTCTGTCTCCCCTAACAGTGAGGAATACTCTATGTGTTGTCTTGGCAGCATGCGTCCAAAAACCCATCGATAAAATCTTTTAAACCATTTTGACTTGTTACCCGTTTAAACTCACCACCTATCAGGGACGCCTGGGTGGCTGGGTCGGTTGGGCCTCCAAATTCGGCTCATGTCATGATTTCGCGGCTTGTGGGTTCCAGCCCCGCGTCGGGCTCTGTGCTGATAGCTTAGAACCTGGAGCCTGCTTCGGATTCTGTTCCTCCCTCTTTCTTTCTCTCTGCCCCTCCCCCACTCTCACTCCGTCTCTTGAAAATAAATAAACATTTAAAAAAATTAAACTTCCCACCTATCAGAGGCTGAACTCACTAGCAAGTCCATGCCAGCCAGATTTTGCTACTTTTCTCTTACTCGTTCAAGGGGTAATTTCCAATGGATCACGAGCATGAGCCTAGGTGCTTCTGTCTTCCGCCATGCCAGACACAGCATTTCCTCAGAGACTGCTACAGATGCAGAAGAGAAAGAACAGATTCTTACTTGTCCTGAATCTCTAGCCTCTTTATGGCAAAATTCTAGGTAGCTTGTGACTGAGGGCATCGGTGGGATAGGATCAAAGAAGCATTCTCTCCTGCTAGGAAATGTTTATTGTGTTGTAATCTGTTTCATACTAACAGCTCATTAGTTTTGGAAAATATTTATTACAGTCTACCTGAACCTTTCACAGGTCTCCGAAATGAGTGTAGTGGAGACTAAATAGATATGTAAATCCTGTAGACCAAATCCATGCTATGCCCAGAGTTATCCCTTTAGAATTGAAACAGTCCTGCCAAGTTAATAATTTTATACCCCGTTCTTTCATACTTAAAATTTATTTTTTCCTAAGCTGAGTTCTTTCTACTAAGGGGCTTCTCTTAAATAGTCTCACCAGTTTTCTACATATAATCAGACTGAATGTCCAAAATGGACCCAGTGACTGCTCTTATGGAACAATCCATAAGATTGTTCCAACCCACAGACCAATAGATTTTAATTATAAATTGCTATGGAATCCACAAGATGTCTTTAGATCTTCAATCACTTTGAAATAGACCCACCATAGGCTAACAGGAGTGTTATACTTCAGATAAGAGGCATGCAAGGAGAAAAAGATTAAACTTACAAGATCTATCACAAGCTGCTATCGGTGATTATTCCTCTACCATAAAGTTGTACATGAGTGTGGATTCCTTTATTTTTCTGTGTCTTTATCAGCATTTTCTAAGAGTTACAATGAGGGTATATAAGATGCTAAATTAAATAGGAGAAAAAAATAAGTTTTAAACTAATGTTCTATCGGGTTTCTACCAGTGTGCTGATATGGCAGGGCTGCTGATGCCAGCCCTAAGAGAAATACTATAGCAATCTCTGACAAACCACGAAGAGAAAAAAAAACCTAGAAGTCCCGGGGTGATGTGTGGCTGCTTGGAACCTGCTATATGAAGGTATAGAAGGAGCAAGACCTACTGCAAGAAAAAAAATTAAGGGGGGAAAATGATAGTGTTCTCCCCTTATCGTTCCATTACAGTTATGTTGAGATGAATTGTTTCCGCGCTTGGGGTGATTAGCCTCTGGTCCAAGCGCTCTCAAAAGTATTATCAGGTTAGCAGAGAAGCCCTGTATTTATCAGGATTGTAGATAAACAAGATGGGAGCTGTTTAATTTCTGGCAGTTGTTTCCCCAACCATTTACAGAATGTCTTCACCTTATCCCAGGGGTGTAATAAATGAGGTTATGAACCATGAAGAGTTGTTTTATGGAGTGAAGAGTACTTTGATACCAGGTTCCCTTCACCTCAGAGCTCAGTCCATCCCCAAGCCTTGAACACACATGCTGACCTGCCGAGAAAACATGACCTAATAGGCTGGAGACTGCTGTTTTCCTACTTTGGCCTTTGGCTGGGAACTTGACTCCTGATAGGTTTTGACTTTATGGTGAGATTGTGTGCCTGAGCCTATATCGTTTGCACAATATGATTAATGGTGAAAACCTGGTTTTACTGGTTTGTTGTTGTTGTTTGTTTTAGCCATTCTGGTGAGTGTGTAGTGGTATCACATTGGTTTTTTTTTTTTTTTTTTTTTAAATCTTTTTAATGTTTATTTTTGAGAAAGACCTCATCTGCACAAGCATGCCCTCAGGAGCAGCCGGGGGGGCGGGGTGCAGAGGATCCGAAGTGGGCTCTGGGCTAACAGCAGAGAGCCCAGTGCGAGGATCGAACTCCGGAACAGTAGGATCATGACCTGAGCTCAAGTCTGGCACTGAACAGAATGAGCCACATAGGCGTCCCTACTTTTAATTTCTTGAGGAACTGTCATGCTGTTTCTCATTTGCCTCACGACTAATGAGGTCACGTTTAAAATGGCTTTTTGGATAGCCTCTCTTCTGAGGTACCCAATTAAGTTGTCTTTTTCTGTCTTTATGGAGATATAATTGACATATAACATGTGTAAGTTAAAGGAGTACAATATATACATGATTTGATACATGTACATATGTGAAATATTTGCCACAGTGTTGCTTAATACATCCTTCACCTCATATAACTATCTTTTGCTTTTTGCTTATTTTGTCTTGTGGGAAAAAAAAAACAGGCAAATTATCACTGGCAGTTCTAGAGGTCACAAGTACAAAAAGCAGTGTCACTAGGCTAAAATCATGTTTGATTTTATTTAAATTTTTTTATTAAACATATTGAAGTATGATTCACATACAGTGTTACATTTTTAACTTCAGGTATAGAACACCTACTTTTCTTTTGAGAGCTTAAAATTTCTGTAGTTGGTGGACAAAGAATGCCTGTTCGACCAGTTCCCACTAAAAACCCTGATTTCTGAGTCTCAAACAGAAATATCACACTGTTGTCACTGTGTTGTGATACTGGAGGATGGATGCACTCTCTGTGACCCCCTTATGGGAGAAGGAGAGCATGAGAAACCTGCACACGGATACCTCCAGACTGTTTCTTTTTCCTAGCTGATCTCAGCTGTATCTCTGTACTACATCTTGACAGTGAGTACAACATATGCCAAGTCCCTGTGGTCCTTCCAGCGAATCGCAAAAATGTGTGGGTAGTCTGGGGACGGTGGAAGCTTTGACGAAGCAACTGATAACCTTGTGGAATATGAGGTCCAAGGCAAACACAACACTACCGGGGCGCCTGGGTGGCTTAGTCGGTTGGGCGTCCGACTTTCGCTTAGGTCATGATCTTGCGGTTCGTGGGTTCGAGCCCCGAGTCGGGCTCTGTGCTGACTGCCAGCTCAGAGCCTGGAGCCTGTTTCAGTCTGGGACTCCCTCTCTCTCTGACCCTCCCCTGCTCACGCTGTCTCTCTCTCTCTCCTAGAAATAAATAAAACATTTAAAAAGTTAAAAAAAACAAAAAAACAAACAAAAAAAAAAAACCACAACACTACCCTTGAGGAGCACACGATCTCAAAAGAAACCTAAATATTGGATTGCCATTTTCACCACAAACACACGTTTGAACAAGAATCAAAAATTATAAACAGTCTAAGAGAAGATATTGAGGCAAGAAAAAAAAAAAAAAGGAAGCATACAGTATCTTCTAATCTATTTTCAGTCATTCTGCATGTTATCATATAACTTCTGCCCAAATGTTTCAGTGGGTAGTTTTGGGGATGTTGGTTTTTCATATTTAAAGTCTATTTTCTGTTGTGTTTTGCAGGAAATTTAGAGTGAATGCTAGGTAGCTTTCATTACAGACAGAATAAATTTCTAAATGCTGCTCTTTCTTTCCAAATGTATTTCTGCTTCTCTACCTTCTTCATGATTCAAATTTACGGTTTTCTTCATGGTCCAGTTTAAATTTCACAGAGTGAAAGTTACTCATTCCAGAGTGCCTGTAAATCATCTTTCTGTTCAATTTCATTATTACCAATTTTGTGCCACAATTTACCACAGAGGCTTTTCCTTATAGCCTTATTTGTAAGACCTTTAGAGTATTTTGGGCTGGTCTGTATCTACCCTATTAGAATAGAATATTCTAGGTAATAGAGGCTGCATCATAATTAGGCATGTTATAGCACTGTACAAGTATATATTGAATGGCATTGCATTAGTGTAACAGAAGTGTTGTAATAAAAACAATAATTGTAATTGCTAGCATTTATTGAGCACTTACTCTGTATCGTTAACTCTTCAATGTTCTGCTTTTATTAACTCATTTAATCCACAAAGTAGTTTATAAATCAAGACCTCTTATTTTCTCCATTTTAAAGATGAAGAAATGAAGCACATGGATATTAATTAACTTTTTTTACGGTTAAGCCGCTGCTAAATTTTAAAAAGGTAGGCTTTGAATTGGAGCAATCTAGTTCAAGACGTTGAGCTATTTAAATACTATATGAACTGTTTCTCGTAATAGACCATTAATATTAGGGTTGCCTGATTTGGGGGAAAACCCAGAATTCATTAAATTTGAAATTCAGATAAACAACAAATCATTGTTATTCATAAGGACGTCTCAAATGTTGCATGGGACATACTTCTACTAAAATTTCTTTGTTGTTTATCTGGAATTTAATCTGACTGGAGGTCTTTATCTGATAATTTTCTGAGTTTATAACTTAGTACATCTAAATAAAGTTGTACTGACTTCTCTGATGGAGATAGGCCACAGAAGCAACCTTTAAGAAGTAACCTGTTTTCCAGTTTGGAGTCCAAGATGAGCAGAGGGCCTTTATCTGTCAGATCTTCAGGTCCTTTTTGAGTTTAAGAGCCCTTCTGTCGATCTGACCATGGCCTTTCTGTGGCCACTGACACCCTTGACTGAGGAGGTTGTGTATAAAGTCTCCACCACTTCAGTCCAAAGCTAGACAGCTCTGGGAAGCAATATTCATTCCAGGGTGCCTGCAGCTTGTTCATGGCTTCCGGGACCTGCACTGTAGTTTGGAAGCAAATACTAACACAGTAAAAGAGAACCCCACTTGTGACAGCTTACACATAACTAAGAACGGGACAAGAAGAATCTTCTTTGCCCTACAAAAAACTTCTGTTAACAGAAAAGTAACTTTTATTATAGCCCCTTTGCTGAAAACAAGACAAATATATCTGTACCAGTCAGAGTTCCAGGAGAACACAGATGCACACTCAAAAAGTAAAAAGTTTAATGAAGACATTGTTGACAGAGATGTGGATAAGGCGAAGGATTCGAGAAGGTTGAATAACAAGAACTTCTTACCAAGAGCAAAAGTAAACGCGAAGGCTATAAAATTCTAGCAGTGCAGGAAGTCCTCACCATCCCTAGGCTGGACACAGTAAGACATGGTTTCTAGATCAGCCAGAAAAACATGTAGCTGGAGGGGGAGCAGAGAAGCTCCTCACAGATACTGGGAAAAGTGCAACCATGGACCGATCGGAGCTTGGCATGTATGGAGCTAGAGGCACTCAAACACAGCTCTCACTTCTTCCAGCATCCAGCTATTGCTGGTGGCTCCCAACCACATAAAGGACAGCCTCCATACACAAACCAGGCAGGAGCAGAGAAAAGAGTGGATCTGGCCAGAAAATGGAAAATATCCAAAAATACTAAAGCCCACGGTCAAGAATGGCATTCTCATTCATGAAGTAAATTAAAGGCAGAACACTGGATAGAGTACTAGTACAGAAATTCAAAGACCTGGGTTGTAGTTCTATAAACATGCCCCACCAGCTTTCATATTTCAAGCGAGTTACTCTTTCTAAGCCTGTTTTATCTTCTGTTTAAAGAGTTCCATGAAGTGGAGGGTTTCTTCAAGCTTTAACAATATATAATTATACACATCTAAATTTCCTATGCAAAGTATATGAAGACAATGACTTTGGGAAATGAGATTCAGAATTATTTAAGAAAGTACGGTAATTAGCAGGTAGCAAGGACTTGCTTAAAGAAAATTAAAGCAGCAGGAAAGGTCCTCTGCAGGGTTTGCTGGTAACAGTGGATTATTAAAAGGAACAAAAGTTGGCACAAGAGAGGACATGAAAATAAAACAGAACATAAAGGAAATCATGATGAATTAACCAATTCTTCAAACAAGCCCAATTTAATATGATCTAATTCAAATCCTACGTATAAAGAAGATAAAATATTTAGGTATGTAATAATTTTTCCTTTTTTCATGTGAAAATGAACAGTATGGGTTACTCAGAAGAGCAGATAAACTTAGGATAAAAGTTCATGAGCTCCAATTGTATACAATACTTAGAATAAATGAGATACTTATTTGAAAGTGCTTTGAATGCTTTATTTGCCAACTCAAATACTGTTGACCTTTATGGGGGGATCAATCTATCAGAATCTTAATGGATATTTTCAAAATAGAAAAGTGCTTGAATTTTTCTTAAGTTTTTATTTAAATTCCAGTTAACATACAGTGTAGAATTAGTTTCAGATGTACAATATAGTGATTCAGTGCTTCTATGCAATAGCTGGTGCTGGTCACAATTGCACTCTTTAATCTCCATCACCTATTTTATCCATTCTTCAACCCACTTCCCCTCTGGTAACCATGAGTTTGTTCTCTATCGTTAAGAGTCTGTTTCTTGGTTTGCACCTCTCTCTCTCTCTCTCTCTCTCTCTCTCATTCTGTCTCTATCTGTCTCTCTCTCTCTTTGACTTTGGTCATTTGTTTTTTTTAAATTCCACATATGAGGGAAGTCCTATGGTATTTGTCTTTTCCTGACTTATTTTGGTTAGCATTATACTCTCTAGCTCAATTCATGTCATTTTAAATAGCAAGATTTCATTCTTTTTATGGCTGAGTTAATGATGATTATCCATTCATCAGTCAATGGACACTTGAGCTGTTTCCATAATTTGGTTATTGTAGGTAATGCAGCTCTAAACATCTGGTGCATGTATGCCTTCAAATTAGTGTTTTTGTATCCTTTGGGTAAATACCTAATAATGCAATCACTGGATTTGTAGGGTAGTTCTATTTTTCACTTTTTGAGGAACCTCCGTATTGCTTTCCAAGGTAGTTGCACCAGTTTGCATTCCCATCAATAGGGTAAGAGAGTTCCCCTTTCTCTACATCCTTACCAACACCTGTGGTTTCGTGTGTGTGTGTGTGTGTGTTGATTTTAGTAATTTTGATATATGTGAAGTGATATTGTAGTTTTGATTTGTGATTCCGTGATGAGTGATGTTGAGGCTTTTCTCAGGTGTCTGTTGGCCATCTGAAGGTCTTCTTTGGAAAAATGTCTATTCATGTCATCCCATTTTTTAAACAGAATTATTCATTTTTGAGGTGTTGAGTTTGATGAGCCTTTATATATATTGCCTAAGAACCTTTGTCAGATATGTTATTTGCAAGTACATTCTCCCATTCCACAGGTAGCTTTTTAGTTTTATTGATTCCTTTGTGTGCAGAAGCTTTTTATTTTGATGAGGTCCCAATAGTTTATTTCTGCTTTTGTTTCTTGTGCCTCAGACACATATCTAGAAAGAAGTTGCTATGGCTGAGGTCAGTTATTGCCTGAGCTCTCCTCTAGAATTTTTATGGTTTCAGTTTCACATTTAGGTCTTTAACCCATTTTTATTTTATTTTATTTTATTTGTTTGGTGTAAGAAATAACAGTTTCATTCTTTTGCCTGTACCTGTCCAGTTTTCCCAGCACCATTTGTTGAAGAGACTATCTTTTTCCCATTGGATATTCTTTTCTGCTTTGTTGAAGATTAACCATACAGTTGTGGGTTCATTTCTGGGTTTTCTATTCTGTTCTGTTGATCTATGGGTCTATTTTTGTGCCAGTACCACACTGTTGTGATCATTATAGCTTTGTAATATAAATTGAAATCCAGGATTATGATGCAATGTCTTTAGATTTGTTTTTCTTTTTAAAGATTGCTTTGGCTATATAAGGTCTTTTTTGGTTCCAACAAATTTTAAGATTGTTCTACCTCTGTGAAAAATGCTGTTGGTATTTTGATAGGGATTACATTAAGTGTGTAGATTGCTTTGGGTAGTATAGGCTTTTTAAAAGTATTTGTTCTTGAGTCTGTGAGCATGGAAGGTCTTTTCATCTCTTTGTGTCCTCTTTAATTTCTTGCATCAGTGTTTTTATAGTTTTCAGAGTACAGATCAATTACCTCTTTGATTAGGTTTATTCCCAACCTGTTGTTTTGGGCACAGTTGTACATGGGGTTTATTCCTTAATTTCTCTTCCTGTGCTTCATTATTAATATATAGAAATACAACTGATTTATATACATTGAGTCTGTATCCTGCAACTTTACTGAATTCATTTACTAGCAGTTTTTTGGTGGGTTCTTTTGGGTTTACTATATAGAGTATCTTGTTGTCTGCAAATAGTGAAAGTTTGACTTCTTCCCTGCTAATGTGAATGCCTTTTACTTCTTTCTGTTTTCTGATTGCTGTGCCTGGGACTTCCATAGAATGTTAAATAACAGGAATGTTTATTATTTATTAATTTAACAGTTATTAATTTAACTGTTATTAAAATAACAGTAATGTAGTAATACTAATGGACATCCCTCTCTTGTTCCTGATGATAAAAGAAAAGCTCTCAGTTTTTTTCTCATTGAGGATGATATTAGCTGTGGGTTTTTCATATATGACCTTTACGGTCTTGAAGTATGTTCCCACTATCCCTACATTGTTGAGGGTTTTATCAATTCTGGATTCTGTACTTTGTCAAATCCTTTTTTTTTTTTTTTCATCTATTGAGGGGATCATATTGTTCTTATCTTTTCTTCTATTAATGTGCTGTATCACGCTGATTGATTTGTGAATATTAGCTATGTTCAGGTTAAGGAGATTATAGGGAACACATTACACTATTTTCTGTCCCTGCTGAAAACAGGGACCAGTATCTAGTTAATGGGTGCTCATAAAATCCTTAGGCCATGTTATCTATGGGATATCTTATCTTATTCTCCACCCTGATTTCTGCATCTGCTCTTTTGTAGTCTTGGGGACACCTTGCTTTTCTGCATGGTTTCTAGATATTCTCACTGGCAGGTAGCCCACTGAGGTATTGTGTGATGTTTCCCTGTATGCATGCTTAACAAATATGGGAGGTTGAGAGCAGGTCGGGGAGACTTCCCTTAGCCTTGCTCTCACCCCTTTTGACTTGTGGATCCTTGAATAATAATTTCCTTGGTTTGCTGGACAAAGCCAAAAGCCGAACCCACAACTGGCTACAGTGTCCTTAACCAGGACACAGCTATTTGATTTCCCATATACATTTGCAACCTAGGAATAATTCCCACTTGATCGTGGAGAATGATTTTTTAAAAATATATTGTTGGATTCCGTTTGCTAGTATTTTATTGAGAATGTTTGCATCCATGTTCATCAGGGATGTTGACCTATAGGTCTCTTTATCTGTGGAGTTTATCTGATTTTGATATCAGGGTAGTGCTGGCCTCATAAAATGAATTTTGAAGTTGTCTCTTTTTGGAATCGTTTGAGAGAAAATGTATTAACTTTTTTTTTTTTTTTAATGTCTGATAGAATTGCCTCGTGAAGCTCTCTGGCCCTGGACTTTTGTTTGTTGGGAGTTTTTTTGATTACTGATTGATATTTCTTTGCTGGTTATTGGTCTGGTCAAGTTTCCTATTCTTCCAGTTTTTGTGGTTTGATATGTTTCTAGGGCTTTATTCATTTCTTCTAGTTGGTTCAATTTTTTGGCATAAAATTTTCATAGTATTCTCTTCTAATTGTATTTCTGTAGTATTGTGTGTTGTGATCTCTCCCTTTTTGTTTGTGATCTTATTTATTTGATTTATTTGGGTGCTTCCCCCTTTTTTGATAAGTTTATCAATTTTATTAATTTTTTGAAGAACCAGCTTCTTGTTTCATTGACTTTTTTTGGTATTTTACTTCTGCTCTAATCTTTATTATTTCATACCTTCTGCTGGCTTTAGACTTAATTTGTTATTGTTTTTCTAGCTCCATTAGGTGTAAGTTGGATTTTTCTAAACATATTATTTTAAAAGAGGAATCCAGAGTAATGGCAAAATTATGGCATGGAAAAAATACAGTTCATTAGTATGGAAGATGATATCACTCTTTACCAGTTTCTGTCCCTGCAGCGCCTTTTCAGGTGAAGGGAATACTGTTGAAACTCATAGTGGCCTTGAGACTTGCCTTGACTAATGAACTATTGGTAGAAGAGACACTGGTCACTTTGGGGCAGAAGTTCAACAGCTAGCATGACTCTTTCCCTTTTGTCACAACAAATAGCAACGTACTGGGTGTAAACAGCTCCATGACCTGGAGTGCTCCCAGAGTGACCATGACCTGAAACAAAGCCACAGCCAATCCAAGATGGACATCTAGTATTAAAAATAAATAGGGGCACCTGGATGGTTCAGTCAGTTTGGCATCTGACTTTAGCTCAGGTCATGATCTCATGGTCTGTGAGTTCGAGCCCCACATCAGGCTCTCTGCTGACAGCTCAGGGCCTGGAGCTTGCTTCCGATTCTGTGTCTTCCTCTTTCTCTGCCCCTCCCCTGCTCATACTCTGTCTCTCTGTCTCTGTCTCTCTCTCTCTCTCTCTCTCAGAAATAAATAAATAAACATTAAAAATAAATAAATCATTGTTATGGGTGACTGGGATTTTTGTGCTAGTTGTTGCTGTATGAGGTGTTGCTGTATAGGTGCCTTCTGGATGGTTTCTAGATGAAGACTGGTCACCAGAAAGACAAAGCCATGATTAGAAGCTTGGGATTTTTCAGCTCTGCTACACACTGCCCAACCCTCATGCTCTTCAGAAGGGAGAAGTGCTGAAAGTTGTGTTAATGATAAATCCTATCCATGTGATGAAGCCTCCATAAAAAATTCCCAATAGAATGGGGCTTGGAAAATGTCCTGACGCATGAACATAGTCACATACTAGGAAGGTGACACACATCAATTCCACAGGGTAGAAGTCCTATGCTTGGGGCTTTCCCAGACCTTGCCCTATGTATCTGTACATCTACCTCTTCATCTGTATCACTTACCATGTCCTATAATAAACTGCTAAATATAAGTAAATCTTTCCCTGAGTTCTGTGAGCTGCTCTAGCAAGTTAGTGGAATTCAAATGGAGAGGACCTCACAGGAACCTGATTTATTGCCAACTCAGACAGAAGTTGGCGGTAACTTGGGAAGCTGCTACTTGCGATGACATCTGAAATGGGACTGAAGCCTTAACCTGTATATCTCCATATATCTCCAGGTAGATAATGTCAAAATTGAGTTAAATTTTTGACATCCAGCTGGTGTCATCAAGAATTGCTTGGTAAGGAAAGCCTTCCCCATATGTGGTATCAGAAGTAAAGTGTTCTGTATAAGAGCAATGAAGGAAACACATGAGAGGAAAGACTGTTTTTAGTTTTTCCCTAGTTTAATGGCCATTGATTCAGAGTATGTTATCCCATAGTACTCCAATTCTGCAGTGTGTCATTTCCAAGACTGCATCTCATGTATGATTTTAAAGAGAATTCTAACAATCTATCAGGACAGCCACTTATAGGTTATAGATATATGTTAAGATAGTGGATACTGTGATAATGAACCCATAGTCACATCTCTTATACTGTAAAATGGATGATTTTCCATTGTTATGTAGGATCCCATCATGATAAATCACTTCCATTCCTATGAAAGTGAGCCTGGTTGGAACACTGTAAAGATGAATCATTGAGCCTTTCCAGGAGAGAAGGATTCAATGAAATCAACTGCTGCATGTGGTTGACTTATTTTTTTCAGAGATGATACGATATCTAGAATATAGTGTTGATCTTGTTACTGAAAAGTCAAGCATTCAGCAGCACTAACTAGATGAGCCTTGATGAGAATGAATCAATGACGTTAGGTTTATGAATAGTCTTCATCCCTGCACCCATGGCTATGCCACCCAATGTGTAAACACTGGTGTGGTTAAGACTGGCTGAGGCACTTCGGTAGCTCAGTCAGTTAAATGTTTGATTTTGGCTCAGGTCATGATCTCATAATTCATGAGTCTGAGCCCTTCATTGAGCTCTGTGCTGACAATTCAGAGCCTGGAGCCTGCTTCAGATTCTGTGTCTTCCACTTTCTTTCTGCCCCTCTTTCTCTTGTTCTCTGTCTCTCAACAATAAACATTAAAAAATAAAGTGTGTGTGTATTTATACGCACACACACACATATAGATAGATATACATACATACATACATACATACATACATACGAGTGAAGACTGGATAATCTTGCAGGAAGAATTATCCTGCCCGCCTTGTTCAGTGTTCTTTGTTGGGCACTAATATGAAAAACAAAGGTCCTCACGCTTCATAGACACTTTCCGAGATAAATCCCCAGATAACTCTATTCTCAGTCATTCAACTTTGTTCCTTCCAGGACCTCAATCAACCAGCAAATCATTTCTCATTGCTCAAGAAAACACACATATTTTTACATGAGGTAACATTTTTAGCTATTATTAATACACAAAACCTACCCGTCATGATCCAGGCCATGTATTTATATGAACCACATGTGCCCTGTAGTCTTACTTAAGACATTCTCCTGAATGTGTTTTCACCATCATATGATGGATATTTGCTAGTGGGTCAGACAGTACTTAGCTCATTATGGGTAGTCCTGAACACAGTTTTGATTCCCATAGTTAAGCAATCAGAGGGCCCAGGAGTATATTGAAAGCAAGCTTCTCAAATTCTAAACAGTTCCCTGCTGCAGACCACATGATTTTGCTCTAGAATCTTTAGGGCAGCTCTCATTGAAGCTTCTTAAGTATGCCATATGATAATCTTATCTACGACAAATGCTCTAGCAACATAGGATCACTTGGGCCATATCACACAAACAGCCAGGCTGCTTAATTTCTGCTGAGGCAGACGTTCTGATTTTGACACTCTCTCAAAATTGGAAATTTTTTAGTCAACTGATAAATGAGCTGGAACACTGTTCCTAATTGACGTGCAGCCACCTTTTCATGAAAGGGCCTACAAAGCATTTGCCTTTCCTTATGGTAAGGTGTGAGGTAGAATATGTGCCCTTTGTAGAGGTAACTCCAAATATCCCACTCTAATGAACATTTTAAAATTTCCAGGATTAGTAGGCATCTGATGCTTTTAAGACTTTATCTTCCAGCCTTTGTTGCATATGTGCCTGAGTAGGGCATCAGGCATATGATCTATTTCTAGGTCCGCATGTTCATTTGACTGTATCTCTATAGTGAGACAGTTTAGTATTTCTTAAAATGTCCAAATAATCAAAACTCTTTGTGATTAAGAATACAAGCACTATACAGCCCAGAGGCCAGACCCTGAAAATAGCTCTTTGTCCTACAACTGTATTCCACTGTCTCTTCCGTGTGAATTGTTTCAGATTCGTCTCCATAATAGAAATTGAAATGGCCACATTTGCCAGATCAATAGCTTCTAGTGCTTGCTATTAAGATATCGATCTGATGGGTGTGTTCTCATCAATTTCTGCCATAAGTTGGCATTGTCTATTATCTATTTTATAGATCTGTTATTGTACATTAAAGGCACCCAAAATAGCAGCTACAATTGAGGCTGCCAGTTAACTTTTTGGTAGTATCCCATGAGAGACCAAGGTCAGCTTGTTTTTCAAAAGGCCCAATTGGTGAATTAAACAGGGATGTAAACATGACCACCACCTCTGAACCCTTTAAATTTTTAAAAGTAGCACTAACTTCTCCATCATGGCTTCCAAATGATCATATCCAGGCCTGTGGGGTTATGGTTTCAGGGACTTCCCCTTGGCTTTTCTTACACTGTGGGTCTCATTTCATGGGTGAAATTCTTATTTCAGTGAAATTTTTAGTATTTATAATGCTATTGTAGGCCAAGAATAATTATCATTTGTATTCATGAGTTTAGGCTGCTCTAACAAAATGCTATGGACTGGGTGGCTTAAATAAGATATTTGTTTCTCATAGTTCTAGAAGCAGAGAAATGTAAGACAAAGATGCCAGCTAATCTGGTGTTTGCTGAGAGCTCACTTCCAGACTTGAAGATAGCCACCTTCTTTCTGTATCCTCTCACAGCTGAGAGAGAGTATCACTAATCCCAGGCTTCACCTTCATGACCTGAATTACATACCAATGGCTTTACCTCCAAATGCCACCCCACTAAGATTATGGTCACAATTTGAATTTGATGCATAAACAAATATACAGTCCATTATGCCACTCTAGTTACTATAAGGCTTATTCCCATTCGCTTGTTTAGTAATACAGCTCCCAAAGCATATGTTAACAATCACTTTCTAATTTTTTTAATGTTTATTTTTGAGGGAGAGAGTGTGCATGAAAGCATGAGCGGGGGAGCAATAGAGAGAAGGAGACACAGAATTTGAAGCAGGCTCCAGGCTCTAAGATGTTGGCACAGAGCCCGATGTGGGGCTCAAACCCACAAACTGCGAGATCCTGACCTGAGCTGCAGTCAGCCGCTTAACCAACTGAGCCACCCAGGCACCCCTAAGAATCACTTTCTAAAACCACTCTTGGTTCTGACCGAGTTTGGGTTCCTTGAGATGCACAACCTGAAAGAACGATTCAGTTATTTAAGTAGTTAATTTTACAGCTGCAGGATGCATGAGTAGGGGAATAGAAATTTGATACAAAGAAGAGATTTCCCTAAGCTAGCTACCTCTGGTGACTGGAGCTTAATCACCACGGGAAACAGTGTATAATATGGCTTTGGGAAGTCTATAATTGTGTAGTAGTTTATTAATTTCTACCCATCATTGTTTGAGAGCTACTATCAAGCAGTGCTCTTACTGCTTGCAGCATCTCATGTCTGTGGGGTCAAGTGGTCTTCACTGTTAGACAAACAAAACAAAACAAAAAAACAACTCTCAGGCATAGAGATGCCCAGACTGACATCTGGAAGTTGGTGGTCACAGGGCACAGAAGAAAATGTCGCAGTATGAGCTCTGCTGCAGCCCAGAACAAAGCAGAACACATGGCAACTTTATCTTACCCCACCTAAGTTCTCTCCCACGGACGCTTCCTATACCGAATCCCGTGATCGTCTCAAAATCTAAATCCAACCAGCTCATCTATTTATGTTCACACATTTTGGCGGTTTACTATGGCTCAAAGAGTGAAGAGGCCTGCAGCCTTTCTGTAATCTGCTCCCACCTGTAATAGGACCTTTGCACATGCTGCCCCCTCTGATCAGAATGTACTTCCCTCTTTCATATTTAGTTTCAAGAATCACTTCCTCAGAGATGCCAATGTGTGTCTTACCTGTTGGTAATTTTACTGTAGTTGAAACCATCTGATTTATCATCAAGAATTATGGGGCATTAGATCGACTCTGTAGATAACAAAAGGAGTGAGGTATGTTCAAGATGTCTGAATTGTTATAAAGCCTTTTACTCCGACATAATCTCAAGGTTCAGGTCTAGGGGAAAAAAAATGAGGATACTTTTTATAATCTAAGAATTCCTAGATATACCTTTTTTTCTATGAAATATTTCTGATTAGCCCTGATTTCTTTCATTTAGGATGGAATATTGGCCCAGAATACCTGCAACCTGTCAGACTCCACATACCTAAGCTAACTGTCACAAACTGTCGTAGTGAGACAAACTGGTCAGGATTGCAGCCTGGTGCAGCTAAATATATTTTCAAGTTTTTAGCTTGCTAAAGAATGCAAAATATCATGCTTGTATAGCAGTCCAGCAAGCCATCTCCTATGCTACCTAGTTGTGTTAGGGTTCTGAGGTTCCCACTGTCAACTGGGTTAGCACTGGAGGGTTTTTGTTTCCTCTTCTGCCCCATTATATATTGATGCCAGATGGACATGGACTTTCAGTTCATTTCAGATGGTTTACTCCTTGGCGGTGGCAGGACATTAGAATGCAATCCTGATGTTAACTACCCAGAGTTGGCACAGACTTCACAGGTTCAGGGTAAAATCCTCCACAAAGCTCTTCTCACTTTGGACATGAGCCACAGGTTCTAAGGGTCATGCTTCTGACCAAATGATTATAATTTGGGGGTTCCCAGTACCCTCTCAGAGTAAGTAGTTCACTAGAATGGTTCACAGTAATAAGGAAAGCCTTATACTTATACAGTTTTGTGAAAGATACAGATCAGGAGCAATCAAATAAAGAGATGTATAGGATAAGGTCTGCCTGCGTCCCAAATGCAGAGCATCCGCAACTTCAGGACATATCGTCGTCCTGGCACGTCAGTGTGGATCACCAACTGGGAAGCTCAACCAAATTTAGATGTCTAGAATTTGCAGCAGACTTTTATGGCATATTATATTACATATTATATGATCGATGGATTTGATTCAGGTGTCCAATGATTCACCCTCAATCTCCCTCTGGTCCCTGGAGGTCAGACTGATAATAAGCAGATCAAAGCCCCCAACCCATTCTAAACATGTGGTTAGTCTTCCCAGTGTGGCCAGCCCCTATTGTTTAAGTATCTAGAGACCTACGCTGAGTCACTTCATTAGCATAAACTCAAGAATGGTCCCAGATGTCAGCCATGAATAACAAAGATAATTCAGTCACTTGGGAAATTCCAAGGGTTTAGAAACTGTCCATGGAACCGGGGATCAAGACCAGGCAAATTCTTTATACAATAAATATTCATACTATTGGCCATATCACAGAAGTCAGATTATTGGAAACTCAACCCTCAACAAATTCTAGGTGACAAACTGGCACAGTTCATGAGAACCCAGGTATTCTCAAACTCTATCTGAAATCATTGATTTTGCAAGTATTTTGATTATAAGAACAAAAAGATATAAAACTCTATCATGCTGAAGATAGTGTTTATTTCTCATCCATCCACTGTTCTTTTGGATTCTGTATGTAGTTTAACATTTACAGGTTATTTATTACAGGATAAATAAACTAGAATAAATGGGTTATCAGAAAAAACTTAAGGATACTTTTTCTCTACATGACCCCTGAAAAGAATGTAAAGCATTATATTCTAAAGTGCCACAAATAGGCTAAAAAGCTCCACATTTTACCCCAGTGTACAATTTAGCTCACTGCTAAAATAATGTTTTATTTCTTTAGAGTCGGGGTAATTCGATAAACAGGGCTATCTAACTTGTTAAGATAATCTAGTCCAGTTACTTAAACATCTAAATTCTTATAGTCAGCTGACTAGGTCTAGCCTGATTCTTTGGTAACAGAACTTCCAAAGGTCAATCACACTGAAGGTAGGACTCACCAGAATCTGAATTCTAGTTTTTTCACTGAAAATAAACCTCTGTGGTATGGAAAATGAAGTGCTAGTGAAGCAGGCTGCCTGGGTCCAAAGACCCCACAGGACTGGCCAGGAGGGTCTTTGGCTTTTGCACAGGATGAAAATGAAATACAAGCCAAGACGAAGTGAGAGCAGAGTTTATTGAAGACCTACTACAGATAACAGAGAGTACCTGGGAGCCCCAGAAAGGAAAGGAAAGTAAGTCTGGGGTTTTTACTGAGGATGGTGGTCTGGTGTATGTGTCTTCTCAGTAAACAGGTGTCTAGGTGTTCTCCATAAGTCACTTTCGCCCTGTGACAAGTGATCTTGATGAGTTAGTGGTCTTGGAAAACATTCATGATGAGCCCACCTGGTCATTCCTTAGATGTTCTCCATTGTGCTGGAAGACTTCAAAGAAGTCATTAAGTCCTTGACCTTTACACTATCTGTTCTGTGAGGTGTATGTATGTAGGTCCTAGGAAGAATGGAAGCAGGAAAAGGAGCAAATAAAGTTTTACATGGAGTCCCATTAGTTTCCCTGTCTCAATAGGTGTTACGAGATCTTAAAATCATTATTAACGTACTCGTTTCCCCATATACTGTCAGCCGTGTCACTTAAGCCTTAGCTACGGCTCTCTCATTTTACTTAATCTCCTTTTTGAGTGGACCTCAGAACTGCCTGTTTTAAGCCTGGTTTCTTTTTGTTTTTGAAATCTCCCCAATTGCTCTGGGCCCAGGGAAGGAAGAGAAATAAAATAAGCTAAAGGGAGGCTGATAACAGAAGGAATAAAAAACGTTGTATCTGTTTTGTTAGAAATATAATTTTATAAGCCTCTACTCATCTACTGCAAGAATGTGGGTCCATTACATTCCCAATGTTATCCTGTTAAATTATTCTCCTCATTTGATATTCTTCACCACACCGAATTATGCTACATAAAATGAGTCTTAACTTTTAAAGTATTAACATGGGATATTCTGAGACTAAATGTTTCCATCAAGTGTATGTGAATCTTGCTGGCACTCAAGACTCCTACTTCAAGAAATGGATTTGCTCATACAATTAAACATAAGCAATTGCGAGTTAAGCAGATTTCTATTGCCTCTTAGCAGCCCAACTCCAGTGGGGGTAATGTAGGCAGAGCCTTAACCTTTAAAATTGTGGCTTTCTGCCATGACCGTATTAAAACATCCATGGTGCGGGGGCTGGGCTTGTGCGATAATGAGAATTTAAAATTCCAGATTAAATATACTGAGGTAAATGGTTGTGGAACCTAATTTGCCATATGCAGCCTAAACCACTCAGCTTCTAGGAACAGTGTGAGCACACATAGATAGTTACTTCCAAGAGAGAGATGGCAGACTAGAGTGTGAATGTTGCAAAGGTTAAGTGGAAGGACTTCATTACCACTCTGGTTTAAACCTTTATCTGCATTGGGCTATCAAGTTTCAAAGAGTGTTAAACATTTGACCTGCCTCTCATAATCTACTGTCAATTTCCCTAGTCTCTTTCTCTCACATTTTTCAAATGCTTGTTTATGTGGGTGCATCATCTAAGACTTAGATACAGTGTATTTAAAAAAATATTCTTCAAATCCAGCCCAACGGGTAGTATCCAGGTAAACCACGATAAGAGAACATTGGAATAAACAAGATGCTTAATCAATACTCCAATCCTGTATAGAGTTTAGTCTTCTTTATTGCTCCTCTGCTTTTGTTATAAAAAGTTGGGTGTGGAGAAGAATTAATTGAAACCTCTCCCTCCAGATTGTTGTATCAAGAGTAAGCTCTTGGGGTGCCTGGGTGGCTCAGTCAGATAAGCCTCCGTCTTCAGCTCAGGTCATGATCTCACAGTTCGTGAGTTTAAGTCCCACGTTTGGCTTTGTACTGACAGCTCAGAGCCTGGAGCCTACTTCCAATTCTGAGTCTCCCTCTCTGACCCTCCACCACTCGTGCTCTGTCTCTCTGTGTCTCTCAAAAATAAACAAACATTAATTTTTAAAAAAAAAAATAAGCTCTACATTTTGTTTCCCCTTGGTGTCTTACTGTTCAAAAAAATCTAACAAAATATACAGTAATATTGGTATTTAAAGCATTTTTGTGGTAAGCACTTGCTGACCAGATAAGATTCATACATATGCATTTTTATAATACTTTCTTAGTTTCAGCTTTCATATTTAGGTCAGAGATTTATCTTCTTTAATGGAATTTGATATTTGTTCTAATTTTCTCACTTCTCAGAGTTTAATAACCTAGCCACACAAATTAAGAAATTATGGAATCTTCAAGGTGAAAGTGGATTTCAGGATAATCTAGGCATTGAAGTTTTGAGCTCCTCTGGGTCTAGCATTTTCCATCTCTCATAGTTTAATTTGGATGTTTGGCAAGAATCATGAGGTTTTTTTTGTGTGTGTGTGTGGGTTTTTTTGTTTTTTGTTTTTACTTTTTTTTCTATTTTAAAATATAATTTATTATTTAGTTAGCTAATAGACAGTGTATACAGTGTACTCTTGGTTTTGGGGGTAGATTGCCATGGTTAATTGCTTATATACAATACCCAATACTCATCCCAACAAGTGGCCTTCTCAATGCCCATAACCCATTTTCCCCTTTCCCCTAACCCCCTCCATCAACCCTCAGTTTGTTCTCTATATTTAAGGGTCTCTTATGGTTTGCCTCCCTCTCTGTTTGAAACTATTTTTTCCCATTACCTTCCCCCATGGTCTTCTGTGAAGTTTATTAAGTTCCACATAAGAGTGAAAACCCATGATATCTTTCTCTGACTGACTTATTTCACTTTAGCATAATACCTTCCAATTCCATCCATATTATTCAAAATGGCAGGAATAGTGTTTTTATATGGGGCTAGGGTAGGAATGGAGTGGGAAGCAAAGCATTAGACCAAAAATGATAAAATTTCTAAATCTTTTTCAAGTTCATAATTCATCTGACATTCTCTCCTTATAAATATCAGAACATATATAAATAACGAAACACATAACTGAAGCTCAAGAATTTAAATACTTTACATCACATAACCATGCCAACACTATCTCTTATGGCAAATGTCATTTCCTTCATATCCTGTTTCTATCCTAAAAGGAGAAAAAAAAAACCCTATCCATTTTGTCCACTGTTCCTTGTGTCATACAGATTTTATTTATTGTTTATTTATTTATTTATTAGAGAGAGAGAGAGAGAGAGACTGCATGAGCAGTGGAGGGTCAGAGAGAGAGAGGGAGACACAGAATCTGAAGCAGGCTCCAGGCTCTGATCTAGCTGTCAGCACAGAGCCCGACGTAGGGCTTGAACCCATGAACCGTGAGGTCATGATCTGAGCTGAAGTCGGACGCTTAACTGACTAAGTTAAGCAGCCTTAATTAACTTCAGTTCTTTTTGAAGAACTTTATTCTTCATACCTTTTGAAGAATGATGTTTCAAATAGCAAAGTATCCTATTCTGGTTCTCTGATTTCCTTAACCTTGTTTACTGTTTGCTAAATTATTTTTTCTGCCCATTTAAATATCTTGTCCTGATAATTCATTCTATTAGAATCACCTAGTTAACTGATGGACCAAGAATATTGAATGGTGTTGTTTCCACAGGCCATGAACTTTTAGACTGATAGAACAAAGAATACAAAAAATAGTAATAACAAGTCTTCCAGAGAGAACACATTTTAATGAACTACACTAAGTAAAAAAGAAATGGAAAAAGATCCTATTCTAATAACAGGAAGAAATTATTTTGAAACAGCCTTTATAATTTTTTTTCTAAAGTGTCAGAATATTTCTACATAACTTCAAAGGTGAATATAAATTGAAAAGTTCATTTTTGTACATAACTAAATGGTCACTGGCCACATTTCTTAAAAATACTTAAAACTTGAGGGGTGCCTGGGTGGCTCAGTCAGTTAGGTGTCTGACTTCGGCTCAGGTCATGATCTCATGGTTCGTGGGTTCGAGCCCCATATCAGGCTCTGTACTGACAGCCAGCTCAGCGCCTGGAGCCTGTTTCAGATTCTGTATGTCCCTCTCTCTCTGCCTCCCCTGCTCACACTGTCTCTCTCAGAAATAAATAAAACATTAAAAAAACTGGATTACAGACTAAGAGTTTTTAACTTTTCAAATTTCCTGAGACTACTGTATGCTACAATATTTTGCAAGAGCACCAAACTTGAAGCCATTGTAGAACTATTCTTTATACTGTGACAATGACTGGGTAGTCTGAACTGTGCTAAAAATGCATCATGACTTAAAATCTAATATGGATATGTTAAGTGTTTTGATAATCTCCTTTACTAGTAGACATAATTAGACAGTTCTAGTAGGGGGTATGTTGGAAAATTACTTGTATAATTAATCAGAAGCCAGCCCAAGCTTGAAGATTCCTCTGCTTATAGTTTACCCATTGTCTAATTATATCCTCTTTAATTATGGTAAGTTCACGCTACT
The DNA here is from genome assembly GCF_008692635.1 of Crocuta crocuta. NCBI lineage: Eukaryota > Metazoa > Chordata > Mammalia > Carnivora > Hyaenidae > Crocuta > Crocuta crocuta. The sequence goes on from NW_027532158.1 coordinate 3,243,086, forward strand.
CCTTTTGTTGTTCTTGGGAGTCACTTTGGAGAGTATTATATGTAGTATTTTAATATGGTTATATGATGGCATAGGTAACACTAATAGAGTATATAATTTATCAAAAGTTAGGATAAACTGAATAAGTTTGAAGGACTACAGTTTAATGCACTGTGTTGACTTATGGGGCAATGGACAATCATGGTCAGGCCCCCATTTTAATCAACATAAAAATATTTGACTCTGAAAAACAAAATAATAAAATACAGTTTAGCAAGTTCATGAAGCAAAACCTTACCTAATTTATTATTTATGAGAGTTCTGTGAAGCAAGTAGTTACATCTTTTTGGTCATTTGCCTGAAATCTGTTCGGTTTTATTTTGCTCATTAGCACATGACTACAAAAAAGAGAATTAAAACTAGAATCTATATGAATACCCTAAAAAACATTTAGGAGGTAATATATTGCAATAATGTTTTCAGTCTTCTAGGCTCATCCCTGTGCCATTACCACACAACAAGCAGGGGCTATTAATGTTACCCTTATGGGCTCTGCGAGGATTAATTTTATGTGTTAACTTGCCAGGGAGTGCCAAATATTTGGTTAGACATTATTCTGTGTGCATCTGTGAGGATAATTTTGGAGGAGATTACTATTTGAACTGGTAGACTGGGAAAGCAGATCAGCCTCCTCACATGTGGACCAGTCTCCTCCAATCAGTTGGAGGCCTGAAGGGAACAAAAAGAGGGATAAGGAAGACTTTGCTCTCTGCCTCGCTGTTTCCAAGTTGGGACTTTAGTCCTCTCCTGAACTCAGACTGAAATGTCCACTCTCAGGTCTCCTGGGTCTCAGCCCGTAGAACTCAGACTGGAATTATGCCACCGTCTCTCCTGGCTCTCCAGCTTGCAGACAGGAGATTGTGGGACTTCACAGCCTCCATAAACACATGCGTCTGTTTCTAACAATAAATCTCTGTATATGTGTGTATGTGCATGTATAAAATGTTTATATAAAATAAAGACAGGGATGTGTGTGTGTGTGTGTGTGTGTGTGTGTGTGTGTATCAAGATACAGACATGAGCGTAGATACAGATATATTTCCTATTGGTTTCTTTGTCTAAGGAACCTAAACTAATACAAGTACTCTCTTGTCCTTTAGTATAGCACCAACACGTTCTGCATCTTTCTTTGGAAAACCAAGTAACTGAGTTTTATATTTTAAAAGTGATCTCAAAAGATGAGGGGAATTGAGCTTTTCTAAAGGAAAAGTTAGAGCCCAGAAACCAACCAGTGAAGGTGATAATGCAGTGATGTAGCAATTGAATCCTGATATGTTGTGAGTTGGGGAAGAGAATGAGAGAGACTGCTAGGTTAAAAAGTTTCCTGCATGCTTTACTTATTTATTCCTCCTTAAGAGCTCTTATTGTTATTATACTGCAACTTATATTCTGAGAATGAATATTAGGCATTTCTCTATAACTGAGGGAAAGAATATAAATTCAAATTAGTTATAAAACTGATTAGCAGTGCAGTTTAAAAAGGTGAGCTATAGCACGCAAAGTTGACAGAATTATTTTTATGTTTTGTGGTGAGACCAGAAGTTGTAACGGGTATGACTTGGACATCAATGTAACATCTGTGCCTGGTAAAGCTTTTGTATATTGGCAAAAATAGGTATTTGTCTAGAAATATAGGGTTGAACAATAAAATTCAAGGGACTAAGTAATAGAGAAGGGATAGGTTTATATGAAATATTTTTATTTAAATTTTTTCATTTGAGTAGAGTTGATACACAATGTTATATTAGCTTCAAGTGTATGACATAGTGATTCAACTTCTCTATATGCTATGCTGTGCTCACCACAAGTGTAGCTGCCATCTGTCACCATACATCACTATCACAGCATCATTGGCTATATTCCCTATGTTGTGTCTTTTATTCCTGTGCCTTATTCATTCTATAACTGAAGGCCTGTAATTCCATGCCTTTTCACCTACTTTGCCCAACCTCCAAACCCCCTTCTCATTCCTTCCGGCAACCACCAGTTTGTTCTTTATGTAACTAATAAAGTATTTTTATTGTTAATGAAAACCTGATATATTAGATCATGAAGATGTGTAACAGATGTTTGACACAGGGAAAATTCAAGGTGAATTCAGAAGAATTAATATTTAATTTTCATAATAAGTAAGAGGTCCTAGATCTTATATAGTATGTACAGAAAGGTACTTCATGGGGAGCCTGGGTGGCTCAGTCGGTTAAGCGTCCGACTTCAGCTCAGGTCATGATCTTGTGGTTCTTGGGTTCGAGCCCCATGTCGGGCTCTGTGCTGACAGCCAGCTGAGAGCCTGGAGCCTGCTTCAGATTCTGTATCTCCCTTTCTCTCTGACCCTCCCCTGCTCATACTGTCTCTCTCTCTCTCTCTCTCAGAAATGAATAAAACATTAAAAAAATTTTTGAAAAAAGAAAGGTACTTCTTACAGGGAATATTAGAGGCTCAGTCAGAATTTCAGCTAGATAAGGGTACAAAGAGTTATTCTGTATCAGGGATGCACAGATTTTGTGTTAGAGACTGCTTAGAATGCCTCAAGATTTTTGAAAATGAAAATGATTTTGAGAATGACACTGAAATTCACTGAAAAAAAATTCAATAATAACATGGCACAAAGAAGTAAAGTTAAAACTGCCAATATTCAATGCACTTCACAGTTGAAAAAGTAATGCTTTAAAAGCATATTGCTTAATTTTGAAGCAATTGGGATTTCTTATGGAAGTGAAATAAAAAAGATTACTTATTCTGCCATTGCAAAATCACTAAAATTTTTGAAGTAGAGTTAAGTAGACATCAGTATTCTTGCTATTCTTTTACATATTCTGAATGGCATGCCAGTCATTCTAATAGAGTTGCTCATCATAAAATATGAGCATGTAAATTCTCAGTAATGGGAATGTGTGTCCTGTTATAACAGTATTGACTAGTCTAGAAGGAAAGAACAGTACATCCTTATGTGTTGAGGAATATGGCTGTAAATGATAAAATTTTCTCGTATGTTAGAGTGCTAATATTTTCTACAAATCGTCGATGGCCTTGAAAATTGTTTTTCTATCTTCTTTGTGCTTCATATTAGATAGTTTCTATCTAATAGTTTCTATTACTATGTACTCCAGTTCAGTGATCTTTATTCCCCCAAAGAATAACCTGCTATTAATCCTATATAAAGTATTTTTCATTTCAGATCATATATTCTTCATTCCTAGAAGTTTGATTTTAATCTTTTATTTTCTGTCTTCATTTCTTCTCATGCCCTTATTTTTCCTTATGAACATTTTTTGAACACTTAAACGTGAATATTCCCTGGCTATGTGTCATATTTTCTTGCCTCTTTACATGTTAGTATTTTTAATTAGACACCGTATATCACAAATTTTACATTGAGAGATAGTGGATTTTCTTTAAATATTTTTAGGCTTTATTATGGGACATAGTTTTATGTTCTCAGAATTAGTTGGTTCTTGAGAGGCTTGCTTTTTAAGCTTTGATCCACCCTAAGAGTGGGGCTACTAGCCTCATTAGTAAACAATACCCTTCCAAAGACTCTAATTCCCTGTGAATTAGGAAGTCTTTCTCTCCTGGATGGTAGGAATGTGCAATATTTTCTTGTCCTTAAAAAGTTCCATCTCTTTCTTTCTGGTGGTTCTTTCTCTGCCCTCAAGTGTTTTCCATGTAACACAAACTGATAAATTCTAAACCAAAGACCCGAAAAATGCTCATACAGATCTCCAGAGCTTCCTCTTTATGCAGTCTGTTTTGTCCCTCCAAATCTAACCACTATCCTTTTAGAACTTTGAACTCTATCTCCACACCTCAGTAGGACTACTGATTTCTGTTGGGGTTCTTCTTCCTCCATTGCATCCTAGAAGTGGGACAATCATCCATGCCACGTGTTTCCCTTCTCTTAGGTGTCCCTGTCTAGAGCAGAAAAGTGTTTTATATGTTTTGTGTGAACTTACAGTGTGTTTATGGTAGGAACATAAATTCCATGCCTGCCATTTCATCATAACCAGAAATGGAAGTTCTGAGGAGCACCTGGGTGGGTTGGTTGAGCACCCAACTCTTGGTTTCGGCTCAGGTCATGATCTCATGGTTTGTGAGTTGGAGCCCCACATCAGGCTCCATGCTGATGGGGTGGAGCCTGCTTGGAATTTCTCTCTCTCTCTCTCTCTCTCTCTCCCTTTCTCTTCTTTCACTCTACCTCTCTCAAAATAACAAATTTAAAAAAAGAAATGGATTTTTGAGTCCTTAGATTTTTTTTTCTTTCATTCATCTTCACTTTTTATGACATATGGATAGTCACTTACTTCAGGACTCTTTGTTTAAAAGTCCATCATTTCCAAATTAAATTATGTTACTCCTTTGTTTAAAATTGATCATATATGTGTACTGTACTCTATTCTGTTTCATTAGCCTATATAACTATTCATATGCCAATATCACACTAAGATTTTGATAAGTGTACTTAAATATACTCAGTCAATACCTTACTGTTGGAATTAACAGGCAGGTGAAATGATGTAATAGCTCATAGTTTAGACCTGAGGCGATGGGTACTCTAAACAAGTTGGATATATGAATTAAATCTCCATGGCCTGGTTAGAATAGGATATCTGGTGATGCTGGGGTGTCAGATAAATATTGTAGATAGAACATAAGTAAAGACAAACATTGTGTGAATTGATATCAATCACTTGAGGGCATCTATATTTATAGTTTACCTTAGTCCATTCTTGATTATGGGTCTAAGCAATCTATTTGAATTTTATAGATAAGTATATTTATGTAGATCCACTTGGAGATTACTTTGAGCTTACATCCTCTTAGGAAATCATAAAATTTGAAATGTGTATTTTGCACTTTCCCACAGACACCAGCAGCCTCAAGCTAAACATGTGATATTGTAATTTATTTGTGAAAATTAATAATAGCTGAGAAAGGAAAGGAGATTTCAGCATTCCTCTTCGGGTCCAAAATTGTTACTATATATTATATCAATGATATTTACATTGACTAGGAAAAGCAAGAAAGTGTCTCAACAAAATAAAGACCATATCTGAAAAGCCCACAGGTAACATCATACTTAAGGGTAAAGAGCAGAAGTTTTTCCTCTTAAACTAGAAACAAGAGTCTAGGAGTCCCACTGTAGCCACTTCTCTTCAACTTAGTGCCAGAAGTCAAGCATAAGCATGAAAAAGAAACAAATATTCTATTTACAAAAGAAGTACAGTTAATTCATTTACAGAATATATGATCTTATATGTAAAATCCCTAATGATTCCACCAAAACAGTTACAGATAATTAATTCAGCAAACTTGCAGGATACAAAATCAACATTCAAAAATTTGTTGTGTTTCTGTATTCTAACTATAAGCTACACACAAAAAACTGAGGAAACAATCCCATTTCCTGTAGCATTGGATAATATAAAATACTTAACAATAAACTTAACCAAGGAGGAGAAACCCTTGCACATTGAAAACTATAAACATTGTCAAAATAAAGGCAACAAAAATAAAAAAAGAATGATATCCAGTGTTATCTGGATTGGAAGAATTAATATTGTTAAATTGTTCATACTACCCTGACTGGTGTATAGATTCACTGGAATCCCTATAAAAATTCCAATGGCATTTTTTTCCACAGAAATAGAGCAAAGGATCTTAAATTTCATGTGGAACTACAAAAGACCCCCAATAGCGAAAATAATTGTGAGTGAAATGTACAAAGCTAGAGGCCTCATTTGTTTTGGCTTCAAACATATTATGAAGCTACAGTAATCAAAATAGTATAGTCCTGACATGGAGACAGATATATATATACCAATGGAACAGAGTAGAGAGCTTAGAAATAAACCCACACATACTTAGTCAATTGATCTTCAACAAGGTTCCTAAGGCTGGGGAAAAGGTAGTCTTCAACAAATGATATTGGAAAACTGGTTGGGCACATGCAAAATAATGAAATTTTCCTCTTATCTTTAACTATACACAAATATCAAAATTGGGTAATATTTAAACGTAAGACCTTGAACTATAAAGCTTATAGAAGAAAATATAGGAGTAAAGCTTTCTGACCTTACACTTGGCAATGACTTCTGGAATTGGACAACAAAAGCATGAGTAACAACAAAAATATGCATATAAGATTGTCAAAGGTTTCTAGGAAGTAAAAATAACCAACAAATTATAAAAGGAACCTACAGAATAAGAGAAAATCTTTTCAGACCGCATACCTGATAAGAGCTTAATACCCAAAATATATAAGTAACTCCTACATCCCAATAGTAACAAAAAATAATTCAATTAAAAAATGAGCAAAGAACTTGGATAGATATTTCACTCAGGAAAACCTACATAGGCCCGACAGCTATATGAGAAGCTGCTCAGCATCACAAATTATGGAGAACCACAAATCAAAACCACAATGAGATATCCCTTCCCATCTGTTAGAAGAGAAAGGACATTATAAAACGCACGCACACGTGCACACACACACACACAGAAAACTACACACACTGTTCAGGATGTGCAAAAGTTGGAACCTTGTGCATTGTTCCTGGGACTCTGAAATGATCACCTAGTAGGTTTCTTCAGCAAATTGAGAATAGACCTACTATGTGATCTAGCAGTCCCACTTCTATGTATCCAAAAGAATTGAAAATAGGATTTTTATTTTTTAACAATAGTTTTTACTTTGAATCCAAGTCAGTTAACATATGGTGTAATAATGGTTTCAGGAGTAGAATTTAGTGATTCATTGCTTACATATGACACCCAGTGCCCTCCTTACTGCCCATCATCCATTTAGCCCATCCTCCCACTGACGACCCCTCCAGCAACCCTCGGTTTGTTTTCTATATTAAGAGTCTCTTATGGTTTGTCCCCCTCCCTATTTTTACATTATTTTCCCTTCCTTCCCCTTTGTTCAACTTAAATTCCACATACCAGTGAAATCATATATCCATCTTTCTCTGACTTATTTTGCTTAGTATAAGACACTCTAGTTTCATCCACATTGTTGCAACTGGCAAGATTTCATTCTTTTTTATCATTGAGTAGTGTTCCACTGTAAATATATATACCACATCTTCTTTTTTTTTTTTTTTACAAATAGTTTATT
>NW_027532159.1:0-14592 GCF_008692635.1 Crocuta crocuta
AACATTTGCTAGTTCACCTGTTTTCAAAGGCAAGATATCTCCATTCCATCTCTGACATCATGTTACTTTACATGATTAACTGCTCTGCCAATTCTGTACATTATCCTTTCCACATGCCATTATCAGTGCCAGTAGAGAATACGCTGATAAGCCCATTTATGAACTATGTCCGAACAATATGAGAATGATACTGATCCTTCAATAAGAAAAGGAACTCCCCTGCTTAGTCTTTCCCAGATGTCTGATATCAGGGTCTGATTATCACATTAGTGAGACTTCACAGTCCTACCTACAAAGGTACTCGTAAGTGAGTTTTATTATCTGATAACAGAGTAAGACGAAATGTGGAGAGTAATTCTCATTTCAAATACAATTTTAGAACTTGAGGGAGATTTATACAATGTAGTTGGACTCTTCTTTCTATGGGAGAGAGTCCTGAATCCAAAGAGATCGAAGGTGAGTGGTCAAAGTTTACACAGAATCTTTGCACAACTCCTAAACCTAGTACATGAGATATTGTCTTTCAGTTCAACAATATTTCAGTAATTGTCTAATAAAGATCTGTTTAGCATAATATGTTCTTGTCTTAAAATTCATTTGTAACTGTTGTTTTTTTTTTATTTTTTTAATGTTTTATTTAATTCTAGGAGAGAGAGAGACAGCGTGAGCAGGGGAGGGTCAGAGAGAGAGGGAGTCACAGATTGAAACAGGCTCCAGGCTCTGAGCCAGCAGTCAGCACAGAGCCCGAGCCTGAGCGGGGCTCGAACCCCCGAACCGCGAGATCATGACCTAAGCGAAAGTCGGACGCTAACCGACTAAGCCACCCAGGCGCCCCTGTTGATTGTTTTTTTATGAATATTATTTTTCTTTCTTTATAACAGGTTAAAACTGACCAATGGATGATAAGAATCAGACCAAAATGACTGAATTCATTTTTTAGGTCTCACAGATATTCTGCATCAGCAGATTGTCCTCTTTATCATGCTTTCCATTGTTTATCTTGTCACCCTGGGAGGTAACATAGCGATGATCATTCTCATATGGACTGATCTCAGATTCCACACTCCTATGTACTTTTTTCTCAGCCACTTACCCTTTGTAGATATTTGCTCTTCTTCTTCCATTGCCCCCAAGATGCTGTGTGATATCTTTGTAGAGAAAAAAGGCATCTCTTTCATGGGTTGTGCCACACAGATGTGGTGCTTTGGTCTTTTTGTGGCAACTGAATGTTTCCTCCTGGCTTCCATGGCATATGACCGGTATATCGCCATCTGTAAACCATTGTTGTACACACTCATTATGTCCCAGAGGGTCTGTGTGCAGCTGGTGGCAGGGCCTTATGCCATGGCTCTTATAAGCACAATGACTCATACAGTTCTCACTTTTCGCTTACCCTTCTGTGGTACGCATATCATCAATCACTTCTTCTGTGATATTTCACCACTGCTTTCCCTGGCATGTGCAGACACCTGGATCAATAAATTAGTGCTGTTCATCTTGGCTGGGGCAATTGGTGTGTTCAGTGGGCTGATCATCACGGTGTCCTATGTTTGCATCCTGGGGGCCATCTTGAAGATCCAGACTGCAGATGGGAGGTGGAAAGCTTTCTCCACCTGCTCTTCTCACCTGGCAGTTGTCTCCATCCTGTATGGAACTCTGTTCTTTATCTATGTTCAGCCTGGCTCCAGTCCCTCCCTGGATATCAATAAAGTGATCTCTCTGTTTTATACTATGGTGATCCCCATGTTGAACCCCGTCATCTACAGCCTGAGGAAAATGGAGGTAAAAAATGCATCCAGGAGAAAGTTTGAGAGGTAAACTTCTCTAATGGTTTTGGTAAAATAGAACTCTGCTGTGTTGTACCATAGATGTTGGTGCAGGGTATTTAGAAAAAGGATCTCTGAAGTGGAAATCAGAAGCTGCATCTGAGACTGTGCTCTACTGGGTCATAGAAGATTTGAAAAATGGACTAGTTCTCAAATATTTTTACACCCCATCTTGTTGTCTGTGACACGATGAGAGTACCCCCCCCCAAAAAAAATACTGACATGGATTGAGAACACTAATGTGAAAATGTACTGGAAGAAAACTTAGGTGAATATTTGTATTAGCATGGATGTTTCAATACTATTGATCCAGACAAGGAAACCAAAGTTATAATAAAAAGTTCAGAGTACGAAGAACAATATTAAAAGGGAAATAATAAAATAAGAGAAAATATTTGTGAACGTGTGGCAAACAATGGGATAATTTTGCCAATATTGAAAGAAATTTACGTAATTCACAATAAAAAAAGAAAGACAAGGGGCACCTGGGTGGCTCAGCTGGTTAAGCATCCAGCTTCAGCTCAGGTCATGGTCTTGCAGTTCATGAGTTTGAGCCCGAATCAGGCTCTGTGCAGACAACTTGGAACCTGGAGCCTGCTTCAGAATCTGTGTTTCCCAGTCTTTCTGTTCCTCCCCCCGCTCACATTCTGTCTGTCTGTCTGTCTCTCTCTAAAAAATAAATAAAGATTTAAAAAATTTTTCTAAGCAAGAAAAACAATAGCTAAATGAGTGAACAACTGAACAAGCAATTCACAAAACATGAATGCAAATTGCCCAAAATGTATAGGAAACAATCTGATCATCATTTGTCCTCAAGTACATGAAGTGAAATTAAAATGTCAGTGTAGTGCCTTTCAATGTAGAAGAAATATTGATACTTTTCAATGATGGTGAAATTTCTATTTTGCCACGTACACTCTTATTTCCTGCTGATAGTATGAATACTACAGTCCCACAAAGAAACTGGTAGTGTCCATATAAAATAATAACTCAACCTGGTATTTGAACTGGGAATCCCTCCGTTAGAAATCTAGATGACAGAAATAGAAACATCAATGTAAAGATTACCTATATTTCAACATTATAGATTGTAAAGAAGAATAAAAGAAATAACTTGAATATCCAAGTCTAAAAGAAAAGCACTTGTGCTTTTCTGTGAAATGTACAGGAAACGGATAGACCAGACTCCATAATCATGGACTGACCTAGAGGGAATATTGTATGCAGTCATTGTTAGGTGAAAAAANTAGAGAATACGCTGATAAGCCCATTTATGAACTATGTCCGAACAATATGAGAATGATACTGATCCTTCAATAAGAAAAGGAACTCCCCTGCTTAGTCTTTCCCAGATGTCTGATATCAGGATCTGAATATCACAGTGGTGAGACTTTACTGTCCTCCCTACAAATTTATTCCTAAGTGACTTATATTATCCGATAGCACAGTAAGATGAAATGTGGAGAGTAATTCTCATTTCAAATACAATTTTAGAACTTGAGGGAGATTTATACAATATAGTTGGACTCTTCTTTCTTTGGGAGAGGTACTAAATCCAAAGAGATTGAGGGTGAGTGGTCGAAGTTTACACAGAATCTTTGCACAACTCCTACATCTACTACATGAAATATTGTCTTTCAGTTCAACAATATTTCAGTAATTGTCTAATAATGATCTGTTTAGCATAATATGTTCTTGTCTTAAAATTTATTTGTAACTGTTATTTTTTGATGAATATTTTTTCTTTATAACAGGTTAAAACTGACCAATGGATGATAAGAATCAGACCAAAATGACTGAATTTCACTTCTTAGGTCTCACAGATATTCTGCATCAGCAGATTGTCCTCTTTATCATGCTTTCCATTGTTTATCTTGTCACCCTGGGAGGTAACATAGCGATGATCATTCTCATATGGACTGATCTCAGATTCCACACTCCTATGTACTTTTTTCTCAGCCACTTATCCTTTGTAGATATTTGCTCTTCTTCTTCCATTGCCCCCAAGATGCTGTGTGATATCTTTGTAGAGAAAAAAGGCATCTCTTTCATGGGTTGTGCCACACAGATGTGGTGCTTTGGTCTTTTTGTGGCAACTGAATGTTTCCTCCTGGCTTCCATGGCATATGACCGGTATATCGCCATCTGTAAACCATTGTTGTACACACTCATTATGTCCCAGAGGGTCTGTGTGCAGCTGGTGGCAGGGCCTTATGCCATGGCTCTTATAAGCACAATGACTCATACAGTTCTCACTTTTCGCTTACCCTTCTGTGGTACGCATATCATCAATCACTTCTTCTGTGATATTTCACCACTGCTTTCCCTGGCATGTGCAGACACCTGGATCAATAAATTAGTGCTGTTCATCTTGGCTGGGGCAATTGGTGTGTTCAGTGGGCTGATCATCACGGTGTCCTATGTTTGCATCCTGGGGGCCATCTTGAAGATCCAGACTGCAGATGCGAGGCGGAAAGCTTTCTCCACCTGCTCTTCTCACCTGGCAGTTGTCTCCATCCTGTATGGAACTCTGTTCTTTATCTATGTTCAGCCTGGCTCCAGTCCCTCCCTGGATATCAATAAAGTGATCTCTCTGTTTTATACTATGGTGATCCCCATGTTGAACCCCGTCATCTACAGCCTGAGGAAAATGGAGGTAAAAAATGCATCCAGGAGAAAGTTTGAGAGGTAAACTTCTCTAATGGTTTTGGTAAAATAGAACTCTGCTGTGTTGTACCATAGATGTTGGTGCAGGGTATTTAGAAAAAGGATCTCTGAAGTGGAAATCAGAAGCTGCATCTGAGACTGTGCTCTACTGGGTCATAGAAGATTTGAAAAATGGACTAGTTCTCAAATATTTTTACACCCCATCTTGTTGTCTGTGACACGATGAGAGTACCCCCCCCCAAAAAAAATACTGACATGGATTGAGAACACTAATGTGAAAATGTACTGGAAGAAAACTTAGGTGAATATTTGTATTAGCATGGATGTTTCAATACTATTGATCCAGACAAGGAAACCAAAGTTATAATAAAAAGTTCAGAGTACGAAGAACAATATTAAAAGGGAAATAATAAAATAAGAGAAAATATTTGTGAACGTGTGGCAAACAATGGGATAATTTTGCCAATATTGAAAGAAATTTACGTAATTCACAATAAAAAAAGAAAGACAAGGGGCACCTGGGTGGCTCAGCTGGTTAAGCATCCAGCTTCAGCTCAGGTCATGGTCTTGCAGTTCATGAGTTTGAGCCCGAATCAGGCTCTGTGCAGACAACTTGGAACCTGGAGCCTGCTTCAGAATCTGTGTTTCCCAGTCTTTCTGTTCCTCCCCCCGCTCACATTCTGTCTGTCTGTCTGTCTCTCTCTAAAAAATAAATAAAGATTTAAAAAATTTTTCTAAGCAAGAAAAACAATAGCTAAATGAGTGAACAACTGAACAAGCAATTCACAAAACATGAATGCAAATTGCCCAAAATGTATAGGAAACAATCTGATCATCATTTGTCCTCAAGTACATGAAGTGAAATTAAAATGTCAGTGTAGTGCCTTTCAATGTAGAAGAAATATTGATACTTTTCAATGATGGTGAAATTTCTATTTTGCCACGTACACTCTTATTTCCTGCTGATAGTATGAATACTACAATCCCACAAAGAAACTGGTAGTGTCCATATAAAATAATAACTCAATCTGGTATTTGAACTTGGAATCCCTCCGTTAGAAATCTAGATGACAGAAATAGAAACATCAATGTAAAGATTACCTATATTTCAACATTATAGATTGTAAAGAAGAATAAAAGAAATAACTTGAATATCCAAGTCTAAAAGAAAAGCACTTGTGCTTTTCTGTGAAATGTACAGGAAACGGATAGACCAGACTCCATAATCATGGACTGACCTAGAGGGAATATTGTATGCAGTCATTGTTAGGTGAAAAAACGTTGAAGATCAATGTGCAGCTATGATAATTAAGAAAAAGGGCAAAACCTATGTAATGCATAAAGTGTGCATGTGCATGCAGGTGTAAAAGAGCATAAAACTTGTAAAGGATGCACAATAGGCTGTTGACATTGATTACTTCTATGGGAGTTGCATTGGAGGTAGGAAAGGAGAGGTCTTATTCAAACACATTTTAATTGCAGCCTAATTATCCCTTGGGTCTTCTTACTTGGGACCCATTTGGATGGACCATTTTCATTTTATGATATATTGCTCCTTTGTCCTTCTTACTTTATTTATTGGACGATCTGATGGGACACAGGACATTAGGGAAGTCCTGGATACATGATTATTTGGTGTCACTTATACTAGAATTCCTTCTTTATTAGAGCCCACAAACAGACCCGAAGCCCTTCCTCAAAAGCCATAGCATTCTTGGTGCCAATGACATTGAATGGCTTTAAGAACTGCATCATTCTCCCACTGAGGCTTGTAATAAGCTCCATGTGGCTTCTTACCTCACGAATATAACTTTCATCATAGAGTCTGTTGTATCATATGGTGCGAGTGGTAGCACTGCTTGCACTGTCCCTGTCCCTGGACCTGTGGCAGATTTCTTTCCTGCTCTACATCCAAATTTTCTTCCTTTTTTTGGTTAAATGTTTATTTTTGAGAGAGAGAGACAGAGAGAGAGAGACAGAGACGGAGACAGAGTGAGAGCAGGAGAGAGGGGGGAGAAAGAGGGAGACAAATTCCGAAGTAGACTCCAGGCGCTGAGCTATCAGCACAGAGCTCCAAGCAGGGCTCAAAATCACAGACTGCGATATCATGATCTGAGCTGGAGTTGGATAATCAACTGAGCCACCCAGGCGTCCCTGCATCCCACTTCAGCACATTAAAGTTATTCTATTCCATTTCTTGTATTTGTTTTAATAACTCAGATATTGGTCCCATTGCTCCTTCAAAATAATCTTTCCTGGGGCACATGGGTGGCTCAGTCGGTTGAGCGTCCGACCTCAGCTCAGGTCATGAACTCACGGTTCATGGGTTCAAGCCTCGCGTTGGGCTCTGTGCTGACAGCTCAAGCCTGGAGTCTGTCTTCTGATTCCATGTCTCCCTCTTTCTCTGACCCTCCCCTGCTCATGCTGTCTCTCTCTCTCTCAAAAATAAATAAAACATTAAAAAATAATCTTTCCTTTTTTGTACTGAATGAATTTTAGATTTTCTTTTTTCTTTAGTTTAGATACTTTGGAGATAATGTTCCTAGGTGTGTTTTTCTTTATAGGTATATGAAACTTAGTATTCTGTTTTTTTGGTAAAAGTTTCCAGGTGCTCTGATTTCTAACAACTTACGGATTAGAACTTTTACGGAATGTAGTTTGTAGAGTCTGTTCTGGGGCATCACCTAACATGAATAATTATAAGGATCAAAATGTAGTACATATCATTAATGACCAGAAATATTTTAATGCGCTTTTGACTCCTGAGAGTATGTTGTTTGTATAAAAGTGTACCTGCAGGGTGCCTGAGTGGCTCAGTCGGTTAAGCATCCAACTTCAGGTCAGATCCTGATTTCCTGGTTGGTGGTTTCAAGCCCTGTGTCAGGCTCTGTGCTAACAGCTCAGAACCTGAAGCCTGCTTCAGATTCTGTGTCTTCCTCTCTCTCTGCTCCTCCCCTGCTTATGCTCTGTCTCACTCTGTCTCTCAAAAAATAAATAAACGTTAAAAATTAAAAAAAAAGAATAATATAAAAATAGAATAAAAGTGTACCTGCAAATGGTGTCCAGGAATGCTTCCCCCAACTGAGAAACTCCCCCAGTCATTCTGAATACACCTGAAACAAGATATTTCCAAGTTGTGTGTAGTTAGTTTTTTGTTACATATTTGTTTTTTTCACATAACTCCAGTCACCCAAAACAACTTATACTAACTTTCAGTGACAGCTTCTGAATTGTGAGTTTCTGTCTCTTAAAGCCTAGTGCTTCTTATTCAGTAGAACTCTGTTTTGCGGTTCAAAGATAACCCAAGATGACAGTATTTTTTCTTCAGAAGCCTTCCTTGAGGAAAATTCCACTGTGAAGTAATTAATACGGGCTCAAACTCTAACATCTATGTCATGTAATTTTCTTCTCTATGGTTGTCGAATCTTGGGGTTAAGGGCTCTTTATAGATCAGGTGCCAATAGAGTCAAAACTTGTAAGAGAAATATGCACTTCATACTGTGCCACATAAGAGTCCGAAAATGACAAGGGATTATCTTATTTGTTAAGAGACCCTGGTTAATCAGGACAAAGATAACCCATCTCTTTCATCAGAATGTGATAAGTACTCATGATACTTCACTAATTCTACATTTGAGACATTTGATTTTTCTTACCTGAGGTCAAAAGTTTAAACATTTTGGCATAAATTGGAAACAGTTATGAGAGGTGAATAAAGGATTTACCAAAGAGGTAAGTTTCCTGCATTTGGATAAGCCAAATCCATGGAATAATATCAATTATGATTTTTATGGCCAAAACGTTTTTTTNAAATCTAGATGACAGAAATAGAAACATCAATGTAAAGATTACCTATATTTCAACATTATAGATTGTAAAGAAGAATAAAAGAAATAACTTGAATATCCAAGTCTAAAAGAAAAGCACTTGTGCTTTTCTGTGAAATGTACAGGAAACGGATAGACCAGACTCCATAATCATGGACTGACCTAGAGGGAATATTGTATGCAGTCATTGTTAGGTGAAAAAACGTTGAAGATCAATGTGCAGCTATGATAATTAAGAAAAAGGGCAAAACCTATGTAATGCATAAAGTGTGCATGTGCATGCAGGTGTAAAAGAGCATAAAACTTGTAAAGGATGCACAATAGGCTGTTGACATTGATTACTTCTATGGGAGTTGCATTGGAGGTAGGAAAGGAGAGGTCTTATTCAAACACATTTTAATTGCAGCCTAATTATCCCTTGGGTCTTCTTACTTGGGACCCATTTGGATGGACCATTTTCATTTTATGATATATTGCTCCTTTGTCCTTCTTACTTTATTTATTGGACGATCTGATGGGACACAGGACATTAGGGAAGTCCTGGATACATGATTATTTGGTGTCACTTATACTAGAATTCCTTCTTTATTAGAGCCCACAAACAGACCCGAAGCCCTTCCTCAAAAGCCATAGCATTCTTGGTGCCAATGACATTGAATGGCTTTAAGAACTGCATCATTCTCCCACTGAGGCTTGTAATAAGCTCCATGTGGCTTCTTACCTCACGAATATAACTTTCATCATAGAGTCTGTTGTATCATATGGTGCGAGTGGTAGCACTGCTTGCACTGTCCCTGTCCCTGGACCTGTGGCAGATTTCTTTCCTGCTCTACATCCAAATTTTCTTCCTTTTTTTGGTTAAATGTTTATTTTTGAGAGAGAGAGACAGAGAGAGAGAGACAGAGACGGAGACAGAGTGAGAGCAGGAGAGAGGGGGGAGAAAGAGGGAGACAAATTCCGAAGTAGACTCCAGGCGCTGAGCTATCAGCACAGAGCTCCAAGCAGGGCTCAAAATCACAGACTGCGATATCATGATCTGAGCTGGAGTTGGATAATCAACTGAGCCACCCAGGCGTCCCTGCATCCCACTTCAGCACATTAAAGTTATTCTATTCCATTTCTTGTATTTGTTTTAATAACTCAGATATTGGTCCCATTGCTCCTTCAAAATAATCTTTCCTGGGGCACATGGGTGGCTCAGTCGGTTGAGCGTCCGACCTCAGCTCAGGTCATGAACTCACGGTTCATGGGTTCAAGCCTCGCGTTGGGCTCTGTGCTGACAGCTCAAGCCTGGAGTCTGTCTTCTGATTCCATGTCTCCCTCTTTCTCTGACCCTCCCCTGCTCATGCTGTCTCTCTCTCTCTCAAAAATAAATAAAACATTAAAAAATAATCTTTCCTTTTTTGTACTGAATGAATTTTAGATTTTCTTTTTTCTTTAGTTTAGATACTTTGGAGATAATGTTCCTAGGTGTGTTTTTCTTTATAGGTATATGAAACTTAGTATTCTGTTTTTTTGGTAAAAGTTTCCAGGTGCTCTGATTTCTAACAACTTACGGATTAGAACTTTTACGGAATGTAGTTTGTAGAGTCTGTTCTGGGGCATCACCTAACATGAATAATTATAAGGATCAAAATGTAGTACATATCATTAATGACCAGAAATATTTTAATGCGCTTTTGACTCCTGAGAGTATGTTGTTTGTATAAAAGTGTACCTGCAGGGTGCCTGAGTGGCTCAGTCGGTTAAGCATCCAACTTCAGGTCAGATCCTGATTTCCTGGTTGGTGGTTTCAAGCCCTGTGTCAGGCTCTGTGCTAACAGCTCAGAACCTGAAGCCTGCTTCAGATTCTGTGTCTTCCTCTCTCTCTGCTCCTCCCCTGCTTATGCTCTGTCTCACTCTGTCTCTCAAAAAATAAATAAACGTTAAAAATTAAAAAAAAAGAATAATATAAAAATAGAATAAAAGTGTACCTGCAAATGGTGTCCAGGAATGCTTCCCCCAACTGAGAAACTCCCCCAGTCATTCTGAATACACCTGAAACAAGATATTTCCAAGTTGTGTGTAGTTAGTTTTTTGTTACATATTTGTTTTTTTCACATAACTCCAGTCACCCAAAACAACTTATACTAACTTTCAGTGACAGCTTCTGAATTGTGAGTTTCTGTCTCTTAAAGCCTAGTGCTTCTTATTCAGTAGAACTCTGTTTTGCGGTTCAAAGATAACCCAAGATGACAGTATTTTTTCTTCAGAAGCCTTCCTTGAGGAAAATTCCACTGTGAAGTAATTAATACGGGCTCAAACTCTAACATCTATGTCATGTAATTTTCTTCTCTATGGTTGTCGAATCTTGGGGTTAAGGGCTCTTTATAGATCAGGTGCCAATAGAGTCAAAACTTGTAAGAGAAATATGCACTTCATACTGTGCCACATAAGAGTCCGAAAATGACAAGGGATTATCTTATTTGTTAAGAGACCCTGGTTAATCAGGACAAAGATAACCCATCTCTTTCATCAGAATGTGATAAGTACTCATGATACTTCACTAATTCTACATTTGAGACATTTGATTTTTCTTACCTGAGGTCAAAAGTTTAAACATTTTGGCATAAATTGGAAACAGTTATGAGAGGTGAATAAAGGATTTACCAAAGAGGTAAGTTTCCTGCATTTGGATAAGCCAAATCCATGGAATAATATCAATTATGATTTTTATGGCCAAAACGTTTTTTTAATTCTCCAAATATAAAGCTCTTTCCAAATATTTTTGTGCATCCTTCTTACTAAGCATAAAATTTATATGATTCTTAAACCTGAATAGCAGGTCTTTTTGAGTTACCAAAATGTCCATTCAATTTCCCCATTTTAATGAGAATCTAGTGTTTCAGGTGTGGAGTTTGTGAAATCTGTCCATGTGTAGCAACATGGATGGACCTTGAGGGTGTTATGGGTAGCGAAATAAGTCAGGCAGAGAAGGACAGATACCATATGTTTGCACGTATAGGAGGATTAGGAGGAACTTAACAGAGGACCATGGGGGACGAGAACTGGGGAAATAGTGGGGGAGGGGGAGAGAGGCAAACCATGAGAGACTCTTGAATGTTGAGAACAAACTGAGGGCTGATGGGGGGGGAAGGGGGGACATGGACATGGAGGAAGGCATTTGTGGGGTAGAGTACTGGGTGTTATATGGAAACCAATTTGACAATAAACTCTTTGTAAAAAAAAAATAATGATAATCTAGTGATGTGACATGACTGGTATTCCATGGCCAATGTTTTTTTGACATATACTTTTAAAACATGAATTATTTTTCAATTCTATTTTACTATTTTCTTGCAATTACATGAATCCATTCATGAGCAAATAAAAATATTATTTTCAATGAATCATGCTTCCTTTGGAAGCTTAGATTTGTGTAAGAAATATCATTCATTGACACTCATCCATAAAGATATGATTTTGAAACCTCTTTCGTGCTAGCTAGTAATTGAAGAGGCCATCTCATAATGTAGTAGAGATGCTCAGTGAGTAAGTAGCTAACTATTGCAAAATGGTATTTCTGGATCAGGTGAAACTACACATATGACTCAAAGTAAATAGCTGGGAATATTAGGATAAGGTATTCTCTTTTATTTATCAAGGGAGCAGTACCAGCTTTATAACTCTACCTCTTGGGTGAATCTCAGAGATTTAATGGTGGATGCAAAAGGGATTAAGCAGCAGTGAATTGAAGATGGTGAGATGAGGAGGGATGTCAACAAGTAAAAGCCATTTTAAGGTAGACCTCCACTACCAACACCTGTATTATTCCTGCTGAAATACAGATACATTTTCTAGAGAAGTGAAATTGTGCGGTATAGAAGTTAAGACATGGATAAGATAGTAGATTTGCATGTACATTTGAACTTTGAATAACATAGATTTGAACTGTGTGGTCTACCTATATGCATATTTTTTGGACAAAAATAGTACAGTACTATAAATGTATTTTCTCTTCCTTATTATTTTCTTTTTAAGTGTCTGTTTATTTATTTTATAGGGTTTTTTTTTTTATTTTTGAGACAGAGAGAGACAGAGCATGAGTGGGGAGGGGGCAGAGAGAGAGAGAGGGAGATACAGAATCCGAAACAGGCTCCAGGCTCTGAGCTGCCAGCACAGAACCCGATGCGGGGCTCGAACCCACGAACAGCGAGATCATGACCTAAGCCAAAGTTAGACGCCCAACCGACTGAGCCACCCAGGCTCCCCTTGAATGTTTATTTATTTTTGAGAGAGAGAGCATGAGCCAGGGAAGAGCAGAGAGAGGGTGAGACAGAAAACCTGAAGCAGGCTCTACGCTGACAGCAGCAAGCCCACTGCGGTTCTCGAACTCAAGGAACAGCGAGATCCTGACCTGAGCCAAAGTCAGACACTCAACCAACTGAACCACCCAGGTGCCCCTTATGATTTTCTTAATAACATTTTTTTTCCTCTAGAATACTTGATTGTAGTGCAGGATATGATACATATAGCATACAGAATATGGGTTAATTGATTGTTTATGTAATCAGGAAGACTTCTGGGCAACCTGTGGGTTATTAGCAGTTAAGTTTTGGGAAATTGAAAATTTACATGCAGATTCTTGATTGTGAGAGAGTCAGGACCCCTAACCCTCACATCGCTCAAGGGCCAACTAAAATTTGTTTCTGAGGTCATGCATATTGTCCAAACTATTTCATACTGTGTTTTCAATTAATAAAATATGAGTATCTTTTCATCTGATTAAATTCTTTACCCAACGTAATTTCCACTGTTTGATGCTTTCACTTAAAAACTAGGGCTGCACGTAATACAATATTTAAATTGCATACCAGAAAATAGAAATAAATGTAAATCTCCCATCCACAGGATTCAAATGGCTTCTGATGAAGAGGTTTCTTTTTCAAGTAATTTTCTCTGCATAGGGGCACCCTCGTGGCTCAGTTCGTTCAGCATCCAAGTCTTGGTTTCAGCTCAGGTCACGATCTCATGGTTTGTGAGTTTGAGCTCCACATTGGGCTCCATGCTGACAGTGTGGAGCCTGCTTGGAATTCTCTCTTCCTCTTTTTTTGCCTCTCCTCTGCCCTCTCTCTCTCAAAATAAATAAACTTTAAAAATTTATTTTAAAAAAGACATCTCTCTGCATATAAAATAATATGCATATTTATACACGTGTATCCTTTTGCTAATTACATTAATGAAACCTTAGCTTTTATGCATCTTTACTTTTGGTTTATTTATTATTAAATAAATTTCATATATAACATTGTATAGGCTTAAGGTGTATAATGTGTCACTTTTATATATTTATATATAATAATGTGATTACCATTGTAATGATATTTTTTACATTACAGACTTTACATTACATACATTACATTACAGTATTTCATCTGCAGTTATTGTGCTCTGCATTAGATCTCTGTGGTTTGTTACTACTTGCTGCAAGTTTGTATGTTACAACATCAATCTTACTCTCCCACTTCTCTATCCCATGGTATAACCACCATTTTACTGTTTTTCACAAGTTTGACTTTTTTGGATTTCACATATTAGTACTATCATACAGTGCTTATCTTTCTCTGTCCGACTTATCTCACTTAGCATAATATCTGAAGGTACATCCATCTTGTCACAAATTACAGCATATCTTCCTTTCTTGTGGTTAAATAATACTCCCTTGCATATATGCACCAGATATATATCTTGGCTATAGTGATTAATGCTGCAATAAAACATGGAAGTACAGATATATCTTCCAAAACAGGTTTTTATTTCCTTTGGGTATATGCCTAGAAGTGGAATGGCTGGATTGCTATGGTATATTTAGTTTTAATTTGGGGAGGGGGGACCTACATACTTTTTTCCATAATAGTTGGAACTCTCATCAGTAGTGTATAATCATCTCTTTTTCCTTTTATCTCTACTTCCTCACCAGCACCCGTGGTCTCTTGTCTTCTTGATAATAGCCATTCTAACAGGTGTAAGGTGGTTTCTCCTTGGGGCTTTAATTTTTATTTTCCTGATGTTAGTGATATTGAATGTCTTTCCATATGCCTGCTGGCCATTTTGGGATAATGTCCATTTACTTGTTTTGCCAGTTTTTTTTTTAATAGTTTATTGTCAAATTAGTTTCCACATAACACTCAGTGCTCATCCCCACAAGTGTCCTCCTCCATGCCCATCCCCCCTCCCCCCACATCCATCAGTCCTCAGTTTTTGTCAGCATTCAAGAGTCTCTCATGGTTTGC
>NW_027532159.1:14760-20760 GCF_008692635.1 Crocuta crocuta
TCTTTTGTGGTTCCATACAAATTTTTGGATAGTTTGTTCTAGTTTTGAGAAGTATGCTGGTGCAATTTTGATTGGAATTGCATTGAACGTGTAGAGTGCTTTAGGTAGTAATGACATCTTAACTATATTTATTCTTCCTATCCATGAGCATGGAATGTTTTTCCATTTCTTTGTGTCTTCTTCAATTTCCTTCATAAGTTTTCTATAGTTTTCATCATACAGATCTCTTGTATCCTTGGTTAGGTTTATTCCGAGGTATTTTATGGTTTTTTGTGTTTTGCCAGTTTTTAATCAGAGTGTTGGTTCCTTGTTTAGTAGTATGAGTTCCTTATATATTTTAGATATTAACCTGTTATCCAATATATGGTTTGCAAATATTTCTCCCATGGCTTCTCATTTTGCTGTGTTTTAAAATTTTTAAATGTTTTTTTTGGAGAGAGAGAGAGAGAGGGAGAGAGAATGCAATTGGGGAAGGGGCAGAGAGAGATGGAGACACAGAATCCGAAGCAGGCTCCAGTCTTTGAGCTGTCAGCGTAGAGCCTGATGTGGGGCTCGAACCTATGAACTACGAGATCATGACCTGAGCTGAAGTTGGAGGCTTAACCAACTGAGCCACCCAGGCACCCCGATCACTGTGTCATTTTTCATGCAGAAGCTTTTGAGTTTGATGTAGTGTCATTTGTTGAGCTTTGCTTTTGTTCTTTGTGTTTTTGGCATCATGCCTAAAAATCATTGCCAAGACCAGTGTCAAAGAGCTTATTCCCTATGTTTCCTTTTAAAAGTTCTATGGTATCAGAACATATGCTTAAGACTTTGATTTCTTTTGAATTTGTGATGTGAGATAAGGGTCTAATGCCTTCGTTTTGCATAGGCTTCCCCAGTTTTCCCAACACTATTTGTTGAAGAGAGTGTCTTTTCCTCATTGAATATTTTTCTCTCCTTTTGGATATTAAATGACTGGTATATGCTGGGATTTGACTCTGGCCTCTCTATTCTATTTAATCAGTCTATGTGTCTATTTTTGTAGCAGTGCCATATTGTTATTATTATTTTATCTTTGAAGTACAGGTTTAACCAGGAGGCATAATAACGCTGGCATCCACACAAATTTTTGATTGTGTCTTCTATTTCTGAGAAGAATGACTTTGATATTCTGATGGGGATTACTTTGAATCTATAGATGGTTTGGGGCAATACGGACATTTTCATACTATTAATTCTTCTGATCCATGAACAGGCCATGTGTTTCCCTTTGTGTTCTCTCTGATTTATTTCAGCAAAGATTTTTAGTTTTCATTGTACAGATCTTTCAATTCTTCAATTTAATTTATTCCTAAATATTTATCGATCTTGATGCTACTTTATTTTTCAGATGTTTCATCATTAGTGTAAGGAAAGGCAAATTATTTCTATATGTTGATTTTGTGATCTGCCAATCACTGAAATTGTTAATTAGTTCCAACAGCTTATTGATTGGCTCTTTGGGACTTTCTATAAATTAAATCACTTATTCAACAAAGTGTGAGAATTTTAATATTTCTTTTCCAGCTTGGACGCCTTTTATGTCTCTGTCTTGTCTAACTGCTCCAGCTACAACTTCCAGGGTAGTACTGAACAAGGATGGTGAGAGTAGGTAGCCTTGTCTTTTTCCTGATCTCAGAGGAAAATCTTTCCGTGTTTCTACATTGAATGCAATGTTATCTATGGGTTTGTCATTATTGGCCTTTATTATGCAAAGATGTGTTGCTTCTGCTCCCAATCTGTGAAGACTTTTTATCATGAAAAGTTGTATTTTCTCAAATGCTTTTTCTGCATCTATTGAGATGACCATATTATTTTATTTTTTTGCTACTTTAAATCAACTATTTTCTAGAACATTATGTCCTTCAAAACACATAGCTCTAACTCATTTAAAGACTATTTAAACTTTCCCTTATTGGTAAAGAATTATTTCCAACCTCTTGCTATTTTGACTAATGCTGCTGCAACAATAAATAGACTTTTTCTTAACCTTCCATTCTCTTGTTAAAACTTTCTGTTTTGAATATTTATTTGAAAAATATTTTTGCATGATTTTTTCGTGCTTTGAGGCATGTGAAAACTATGTGCATTTCTTCTAATAATTTGAAACTGGTGTAATACATTTATATCACTTCTGATGTTAGTCTTCAGAGTTATATATAATAAACTTCTATTTCTTGAATTATTATCTTAAAACCATATCAGTATGAAAGATGTTAATATTATTTAGTTAATATTAAATTTTTCCTACATTTGTATTTCTTATTTTCCTTTCATAGGTTGATTTTGATATATTGTATTATTATTCTTAACATTCCCAGTGGCAAATTTTCTATGTCTTAAGATATTCCGACATCTAAAATACTGTGTTTATCACATTTGCTTTGTATTTCATAATTCTCTACCTTGAGGGGAGGAGATTTGTAGGTACGAAAACTTATAAAACTCCATCTTCTTTCATTTCCAGTGTGTTTTGATAATATTACTATCTTTTGAACTGTATCAATATCATTGTTGATTATATTACTATTGTCATAACAGCATTTCTTATAAACCTCACCATTTCCCAATCTTGGTTCCCTCTATAATACTGTAATGACTGTAGAGTGGAATGAAATTGTGGAGCATTTTGAGAACCATTTGAATTATTTCCTTTTAATTAAAAAAATAATAAATAAGTGCACTTTATGAGAATTTTATGGTCTTTTCATTAAGACATATTGTGTGCTTTTATTCCACAGGTAAAGATTTTCTTAAGTTTCAGAAATTTTTTTACATATGACATCTGTCTCCTTCATAGATACTAATTTTTTAATGTTAGATCTTCCTTCCTGCCTTAGTATTTTCTCCCTATATATTTTGAAATTGCAACTTATTTTTAAACTTTACTTTTTACATTTTCTCAAACATCTTCCAGGATTATTTTAGTACTATTTCTATTGCTTTTTTGTTTTGTTTCATGTGCTGACAATTCTTTGTTTTTTAATTCATTTATTTACTTTGAGACAGAGAAAGAGAGCATGTGAGCAAGGGAAGGGGCAGAAAAAGAGCGAAAGAGAATCTCAAGCAAGATCCATGCTGTCAGAGCAGAACCCTATGCGAGGCTCAATCCAATGAACTGTGAGGTCATGACCTGAACCAAAACCAAGAGTTGGACACTCTACTGACTGATCCACCCTGCACCCCAACGAACAGTTCTCACATAATTTTGTTTTCTGGTCTTACCCAGCTTTACTTCCTATTATCTAATATAATTTTCTTATTTCTTTTTTTAACCTTGCTGTTCCATCAATGATATTTTTGCTTTAAAATCTGTAAAAAAAAAAATCTTTCCTATGATTTTCTCTGTCAATAAAATGCTTTTTATTATTATTTTCCATACTACTTTTTCCTTTTTATGGCTGATGATGTGTCCTTTTCTTTTTATTTAAAATCTGTTTTGGTTAGTTGTATTCATTGCTTTTCATTTGTTTTGAGAATACCAGGTAGATATATCTTTACTTACATTCTTTAAACAAAACTGTGTAACATAATTATTATCAATTTTTGAATTGATTTTTATTTTCTACTAATTCAACAAATATTTACGCTAACTAATTATTGACAATCTTCTAAGGTTAAAAAAATGAGCTTCCAATGAAATGCTAAAGGGGTAAAATAGAGAGATATCAGCTCTTCCCTCTGGGATTAACAATATGCTCTCAGATAAGATGATGATTGGTATAGTTTAACCTGTATCAACAGACTCTACACTTGCTTCTCTCTTGCATGGCCCTTTCATCCTAAACAACTCCCTTGCTTCTGCTCCTGCTTCTGTAGATCTCATTAGCACTACCTGGAATACCTTCTTTTCTTTTCTTTTTTTTTTTTTTTAACTTCAGTTTATCTAAATTTTATTTATCTTTCCAGAGTAATTCCTTCCTTGAGTATTCTCCTGTATTTCAGTTTTATAGTGATCGGTCCTTTTTTTGGAGTCCAGTGACTGTGCTGAGACCATGATTAAGAGGGACAGCCTGGGCATTCGTATTGCATCGCTAGAGATGAAATTCTTGGACCAGCGCAAGACGAACCAGAGTGAAAGCATTTGCCAAGAATGTGTTCATGAATCAAGAACGAAAGTCAGAGGTTCGAAGACGATCAGATACCGTCATAGCTCCGACCATAAATGATGCTGACTGGCAATGCAGCAGCATTATTCCCATGACTCGCCA
Organism: Crocuta crocuta; assembly: GCF_008692635.1. NCBI lineage: Eukaryota > Metazoa > Chordata > Mammalia > Carnivora > Hyaenidae > Crocuta > Crocuta crocuta. The sequence goes on from NW_027532159.1 coordinate 18,993, forward strand.
GGCAGCTTCTGGGAAACCAAAGTCTTTGGGTTCTGGGGGAGTATGGTTGCAAAGCTGAAACTTAAAGGAATTGATGGAAGGGCACCACCAGGAGTGGAGCCTGCGGCTTAATTTGACTCAACATGGGAAACCTCACCCAGCCCAGACACAGACAGGATTGACAGATTGATAGCTCTTTCTTGATTCCATGGGTGTGGTGCATGGGTGTTCTTAGTTGGTGGAGCGATTTCTGTGGAGTCCAGTGACTGTGTTTTATTTTGCCTGGAGAGAAACAAAAGCTACCTTGCACTGCAGTGCTTTTTCAATGTCTAGATACTGTGTCCCCAACTATGGTATAAATCTCTAATAATGATACGTAACATTAATGAGCACTGATTTTGTACTGGATACTCTTTAAGGGCATTAAATGTATGACTTCATTAAATCTTTCCAAGATATCTGTGAACTACATACTGTTGTCTTCCTTATTGTAGAGCTTAAGAGAATGAGGCACAGAGAGACTTAAAAACTTGCTCAAAGAAACATAAGCAGTAAAGCTGTGGAATTGAGATTAACACCAGGTGATATGTCTCCAGAATCCAGGTGATAAACTACTTCCTCCCAGGTATTTCTGCGTGCCCAGTGCATTACCTCCCACTGTTAGAAAAGAGACTCTTTTTGGCAAGAAAGATCCAAAAGTGGGAGAAAAATTCACATTGATCTCCTAGGGATCTTCTTTGAGAAAAGATATAGTTAGGAAATAATACTTGGTCAAAATGCCATGGAGATTTTTCTTGATTTTGTCCCTTTAGGTGTAAACTCTTGAGGTTTCAGTTCTTTGGGGACCTAAGCTGTTGTAAACCCCTGAGAAAATGTCCCTTATTCTGTACAGTCTGTGCATTAATGTGCAGGGGAAACAGTATCTCTTTACTCCCAGGCTCTTCAAGATGGAGTTTGTCTTCTTCACCAAGTATTTAGAAAGTCATGTTTCTTGGAAGCAGTTACCACTATAAAGGAAATTAGTGTTCCATTCTTCTAGAAAATGACCATTTCCTTTGAAGCAGTTGAAGGAGCTACATGCAGGATATCCTTAAAGAAGTGAGTACAGGGGCACCTAGATGGCTCAGTCACATAAATGTCTAACTCTTGGTTTTGGCTCATGTCATGACCTCAGGGTTGCGAGATTGAGCGCAGTGTTGGGCTCCATGCTGACCATGGGGCCTGCTTAAGATTCTCTCCCTCTCTCTCTTTCTCACTGCCCCTACCCTGCTCATGAGTATACTCCTTCTCTCTCTCTCTCAAAAAAATAAAACTGAGTACATTGATTCTGGATATTATGAAGTTTTTGAAATCTGGTGGAGGAACATCAGGATGAATCTGAATGTCATGAAAATCACCTTCCTAGCACAAGCTCTCTAAAGAGTACAGACTTTGGTAGTTTGTTCATATTTTCCTGAGACTAAACAACTGCTTTATGTGACTTTTAAAAATTCAATTTCCTGCTTATTTCTTTGTAATATAGAAACATGGCAATGTTCATGAGGATTCCTAAGATCACAGACTGTAGGTACAGAAGGGGCATAGAGATCATTCTTGTTCTGTAGACACTCAAAATAGCTTATTCAAAGAAATAAATAAGAAGGAAAGAAAGAAAGAAAGAAAGAAAGAAAGAAAGAAAGAAAGAAAGAAAGAAAGAAAGAAAGAAAGAAAGGAAGGAAGGAAGGAAGGAAGGAAGGAAGGAAGGAAGGAAGGAAGGAAGGAAGGAAGAGGAGAAGACAAAAAAGATAAA
>NW_027532159.1:21213-30386 GCF_008692635.1 Crocuta crocuta
AAACAAAAAAAGAAGAAGGAAAGAAAGAAAGAAAGAAAGAAAGAAAGAAAGAAAGAAAGAAAGAAAGAAAGAAAGAAAGAAAGAAAGAAAGGAAGGAAGGAAGGAAGGAAGGAAGGAAGGAAGGAAGGAAGGAAGGAAGGAAGGAAGAAGAGAAGACAAAAAAGAGAAAAGAAAGAAGGAAAGGAAAGAATTTAAGAAGGAAGGAAGAAGGGAGGGAGGGTAGGAGGAAGGAAGGAAAGAATAAAGGATCAAAATTAGAAGTAGTGTGATTGCAGGGTACCTGAGTGGTTCAGTTGGTTAAGTGTCCAACTTGAGCTCAGGTCATGATCTCATGGTTTGTAAGTTTGAGACCTATGTCGGGCTCTGTGTTGACAGTCCAGAGCCTGCAGCCTGCTTCAGATTCTGTGTCTCCTTCTCTCTCTCTGCCCCATGCCTGCTCATGCTCTCTCTCTCTCAAAAATAAATAAAAATTTTAAAAATGTTTAATAAGTAGTGTCATTGTATCATCCCAAACACCACACATCTATATTTTCCATATTTGAATTGACACAAAGGAAAACATTTATGCCCCGTGTCATTCTCTTAAAGCCTAGAATTGCCTTTTTGACTCCTGAAAATATATTCCATATGGCATTAAGCAAATAATCATGATAATGATACAACATAGATTAAATAGATACAATCACTACTTATATCGCATATGAAGCTCCAAACATAATAATAGTATAATTCCAGAGTAGTATATTGCTTTTATTTTAAGAGGACATTAAATGAAGTGATAATACATGTTGCTTAGCACCAATTGTTTTTCATATAAATTATCCTACATAGTGATCCTTCCTTGGAATTCTGAACAGCTTGATTTTTTCTTCCTTTACTAAGGAGTCAGAAACGAGCATTTTCTTGAGGGTATTCGCTGAATAAAGTATTACGCACTTGATATTTTACATGCACAATTACAATTATAGTTAGAATGAATAAATTGTAATTGCCTGACAAATTTCCAGGCAAACAACTCAAAATCAGTTTACAGAATATATAGGACATCACAAAAAAGAAAACAATTCTTCATTATTTAGATGCAACAAAGGCTTATTTTTCTATATAATTTCCATGAAAAGTCACTGTCTATCATTTGCCGGATCACTTGATCTCAAAGGCAAGGCCTCTCTATTTCTTCCGTGACACCATATTCCTTTATATGAGCCACCTCTTTGTCAATTGTGTGTTATCCTTTCCACCTGCCATTACCAGTGCAACGAGAGAGTAGACTGATAAGCCCATCTAGGAACCTTGTCCTACCAATATGAGAATGGTATTCAATAAAAATAAAATCTCCCCTGCTTAGTCTTTCCCAGATGTCTAATGTCAAGATCTGAATAACACATTGGTGAGATTTTTCAATATTCCCAGGAAAGGCATTCTAAGAGAGTTTTGTTATCCCATAAGCCAGTAAAGTGAAATGTGGAGACTAATTTCCATTTCAAATACAATTTTATGACTTGAGGGTTATTGAGACAATACAGCTGGACTCTTCTTTTTATGATAGAGATTCCTGAATCCGAAGATATCAAGGATGAATTGTTCAAGTTTACACAGTATCCTTGCACAGCTCCCAGAACTAAGACATGGAAATACTCTCTTCCAGTTCAACAATATTTCCATAACTGCCTGTTATAGACCTGTTTAGGATAATCTGTCATTAGCTGAAAATATTATTTGTAACTGTTGATGATGACTGATTACTTTATGGTTTTGCTTCTTGTAGCAGGTTAAAACTGACCAATGGAAAATAAGAATCAGACTGAAGTGACTGAATTTATTTTCTTGGGCCTCACAGATATTCTCCATCAGCAGATTGTCCTCTTTATCATGCTTTCCATTGTTTATCTGGTCACCTTGGGAGGTAACGTAGGGATGATTATTCTAATATGGACTGATCTCAGATTCCACACTCCTATGTACTTTTTTCTCAGCCACTTACCCTTTGTAGATATTTGCTCCTCTTCTTCCATTGCCCCCAAGATGCTGGGTGATATCTTTGCAGAGAAAAAAGGCATCTCTTTCATGGGTTGTGCCACACAGATGTGTGTCTCTGGTTTCTTTGTGGCAACTGAATGTTTCCTCCTGGCTTCCATGGCATATGACCGGTATATCGCCATCTGTAAACCATTGTTGTATACCCTCATTATGTCCCAGAGGGTCTGTGTGCAGCTGGTGGCAGGGCCTTATGCCATGGCTCTTATAAGCACAATGACTCATACAGTTCTCACTTTTCGCTTACCCTTCTGTGGTACCATATCATCAATCACTTCTTCTGTGATATTTCACCACTGCTTTCCCTGGCATGTGCAGACACCTGGATCAATAAATTAGTGCTGTTCATCTTGGCTGGGGCAATTGGTGTGTTCAGTGGGCTGATCATCACGGTGTCCTATGTTTGCATCCTGGGGGCCATCTTGAAGATTCAGACTGCGGATGCGAGGCGGAAAGCTTTCTCCACCTGCTCTTCTCACCTGGCAGTTGTCTCCATCCTGTATGGAACTCTTTTCTTTATCTATGTTCAGCCTGGCTCCAGTCCCTCCCTGGATATCAATAAAGTGATCTCTCTGTTTTATACTGTGGTGATCCCCATGTTGAACCCCCTCATCTACAGCCTGAGGAACAAGGAGGTAAAAAATGCATTCAGGAGAAAGTTTGAGAGGAAAAATTCTCTAGTGGTTTTGGTAAAATAGAACTCTGCTGTGTTGTACCATAGATGTTGGTGCAGTCTGTTTAGGAAAGAGATCTCTGAAGTGGAAATCAGAAGCTGAATGTGAGTCCATGCACTGCCAAGTCATAGATGACTTGAAAAATTGACTAGTTCTCAAATATTTTCTGCCCCATCTTGTTGTCTGTGACATAACAAGAGTTTCAAAATAATATAGTGAAATGTTGAGAATATTAATGTGAAAATGTACTGAAGAAAACTTAGGTGAATATTTGTACTATCGTGGATGTTTGAATACTATTAATCCAGACAAGGAAACCAAAAGTTATAATAAAAAGTTCAGAGTACTACAAACAATATTAAAATGGATATAATAAAACTAGAAGAAATGTTTGTGACATGTGCCAAATAATGAGATAATATCCCTAATAATGAAATACTCTAAAATTCAAAGGAAAAAAAATAGATAAATGGGGAAACAAATGAACAAGCAATTCACTGAAATGGGGATCCCTACACCAGAAATGAATGGAGGAAAGTTTCACTATTATCCTTGGTCAAGAAAATTCAATGAAATTAAAATGTCAGTGCAGTGTTTTTTTCATATAGATGAAATATTATTAGTTTTCAATGATGATGAAGTTCCTATTTAGCCATGTCCATTCTTTATTTTCTGTTTAATGTATGAGTTCTCCATTACCCAAAGAATCTGGTAGTTTCCATGTGCAATAATCGATTTAAAATCCACTTGACCTAGAATTTCTCCTTTATAAATCTGGACTACAGAAATATAAAGGCCGATGAATAGAATTACATATATACAAGCACTATGTGTGGAAAAGGAAAATGAAGGAAATAGTCTGTTTTACATCATTGTAAGAAAAGTCAATTTGTGTGTGTGTGTGTGTGTGTGTGTGTGTGTGTATGCAAATTCTACAACAAATAAAAAAATTAGGTAAGGTAATTTTGTATTGACCTGGAGAGGACAATTGTATGCAGTCACTCACTGTTAGGTGGGGGAAAAAATCAAGCTGAAGATCAATGTGTAATTATGATCATTAAGAAGAAGGCCAGCACTATATAATAAAATGTGCACGTACATGCAGGTGTAAACGAGCAGAGGGAGAACTATAAAGGATGCACAACAAGTTATTGACATTGATTACTTCAATGGCACTTGCATTGGAGATGGGAAAGGAGAAGTTTTGTTCATATACATTTGAATTGCCGCTTAATCCTGCCCTCTGCCTTTACTTGGGCTCCATTTATATGGAGTTCCATTTACATCTTATGATTGCTACTTTGCGCATTTTATTTTATTTATTGGAGGATCTGAGAGGACCCAGGATATTAGGGCAGTCCTGGATACATATTCACATGGTGGTTCCAGAGCAAGACTTCCCTTTTGATTAGGTACACAGACAGACTAGGAACTCTTCCCCAAAAGACATACATTCTTTTTTGCCAATGGTATACAATGGCTCCTGAAGCCCAGGACCAGCAATATTCCCACATGGAGGTTTGTAATTAGCTCCATGTTGCTTTTTTCCCATGACCATCACTTTTCTTACAGAGCTTGTTGTATTGTGTGGCCCAAGGGACAGGGCTGCTTGTACTGTGCCTGCACCTGCTGCAGAGCCTCTCCTGTTCTGCATCCCACTTAATACCTACAGCCTTCTGTGTCATATGGTACCTGTGCTGGAGATCTATTCCTCGCTATGGAATATGTTGCCTCCAATCCCAAAGAGACCTTCTAGGACCCTCTGAGTCTTTTTTTCATGAGTTTTACTTTGGATGTATTCCAGCATACCCCTCACCACCAGACCTGTAAAAACTCACCCAACATTTCAAGTTCCTGAATCTTAATAGGTGTTTGTGTGTTTGTGTTGTGTCTCCCACCCTTTGGAGCACAGGTGTTTCACGAAGGTCTCCAATGTTCCAGCATCTGCTGTGTAACCTGCTCTATGAGCATGATATTATCAACGTGGTAGATATTACAATTAGTATCCACTAACTGTAGTAGGTAGGAGGCCTCATACCTGTAGACTGGATTAAGGAGGGCAGGCAAGTTAATATAGCCTTGAGGAAAACTTGTAAATGAATATTGTTGTTCCTCTCATATGAATGTAAATTGTTTCTCATCCTCCATTCCAATCAGAATAGAAAAGAATACATTTCCCAAGTCATTAGCTGCAGACCATGGATGGGAGAACTTGTAAATGATCCCATATAAGGTATGGAGCTGCTATTGGGCTACTACTTGGTTGAACTTTAAGTAGTCTACAGCCATATTCTAAGAGCCATCTGCTTTCTGGATGGCCAGAATGCTATCTTAAAAGGAGAGAAAATATGATTACTTCTGCTGCATCCTCTATGTCTTTGGTGGTGACTTTAATTTCTTTATTCAAGTGTTCTGGAATCCTATCATTCTCATTGGCTCTAGGAAGCCTAGATGCATAACAACATCTCATACCATTGGCTTGCCACTAACTGGAGCCCCTCTCATTAGTGCCTTTCTTTATTGCTTCAGTGGAAAGAAGTGTTCTCTCAGGGAACATACTCACCTGATACCTTCTTTAATGGATACCTGATGGCATCATCATTATATATATTTACTTACATAATAATTCCTTTCAAGCATCCTAAGCTTTTTGAGCTTTTGGGTCCCTTCTTCTATACTCTTCCCTGGTAATAATGGTATTTATACTGAACCTACTGTAGGCTGTCATTTCTTTCTTTTTTTTTTTTTTAATAGTTTATTGTCAAATTAGTTTCCACATAACACTCAGTGCTCATCCCCACANGCTGTCATTTCTTTCAAACCTCAAGGAGCCACCCTGATAGGACATTGGGATTCACTCCTGGTGTCTTGCCCACAAGGTCATTTTTGAGTCACTGGAGTTCTACATCAGTAAATTCTTCCTTATCCAGCTTTATATTCCTCCCTCCCTAAACACATTACCTTCAAGACGTATACTGCATGTTTTCCAGTTCTAGATGGTAGTTATTAGCCAAATCTGTGACTCTTTTGGTGAATAATAGGTCAATTCTCTTTAGTTATCAGACCAAACCATTCTGAGCCTTGCCGTTGGTTTAGTCTAGAAGGTAAGAGGTGAGGTGGGACAAGATCTTGAGAAAAATACTTATTTTCTTGTGCCACAACTCACTCAGGTGAGGGCTTTTATGGTCTCTGGCAGAGGAAGGTTGGTCTCTTCCAGCAAGAGGGAGAGGACTCCTTCTGCAGCATCAGAAGCTTTGGAAGAACTGGAATATCTTAAACACATCAGAAGCCTGAATCCCAGTTCTCAGTGTCCAACTCCTTCCTTATCAGAGTCTTCACTTTTGTACAGGAACCTTGCAGAGGTTGTGAATTCAGCTTCTTTCTTATTCTGTTTCCCAGTATCAGGTTGTTGGGTTGAGTTTATATGCAGTCTGGTCTCTAACTGTAGGAGATGAAGACCTTTTTAAGAGCTGTCTATCTGATTTTGACATCATATCATGCATTGGAAATTGTCTGGCCCGAGTCTGTTATTTTCATTCTTTAGAATGTGTGGGAACTTTAACAACAACCAACTTCATAGTCCAACAGTTACTATATCTCCCGCACTTTCACAGTCTAGAGATAATTAAACGATTCAATGTGTAGTTTTCACCTGTACCCCAACTTAACCCACAGGTGGCAAGTCTTAGTGATTGCAGTGCATGGACATGCTAGGAGTTATGACTGCCCCATTCCACCAGAAGGGACTCTTGCTGCCATCTGTCCAGTGAGTGATCTGATTCCAGAATTCCACCAGAGACTCTGCTGAATTCATTGATCAAGCAAGTTAGTAAGGTCAGCCTACATTCAAGACAGGGAAAAAAACCTCAATCTTTCAATGGAGGAATAGCACACATTTATAAGAAAGGAGGTAATAAGCTATGGCCATGTATGAGGTAACCTAATAAAAGTTGTTGGAATTACAAAGCTAAACAAAATTTAGTATCTTTACTAAATTTTAGTACCTTTATTATATATGTACAAAACACTCATAGTTTAATATGGTAGAAGCATCTGAAATAACTCAATCCACTTACATGTATAGTTCAATGAATTTATAATACAAAGAGATATGGAAAACAATTCATAATAAAATTTTGGATAATTATATTACAAAAATAAATCCTTTAGAAACTGCTTGCCCTCGGTATGTTAACTCTCATTTACCTCTTGGAGATCAAGAGAGGACTCCATTAAGAACAGGCTCAGCACCTCTAAAACTTGAACCTAGCATAGAATTCTGTAAGATTCTGGCTATAAGACTAAGGGAATAATTCTGGCTCTAAGACTAATTTCCTTAATACATTACAACATTTGTGGTTTATATGCACAATGGAATTGTTCAGCGATTAGCTCATTCATAAAATAAAATTTTGCCAGTAGCAATAAAATGGATGCATCTAGAGTATTTAATGCTAAGTGAAATAAGTCAGTCAGAGAATGAAAAATATTGTATGATTTCACTCATATATAGAGTTTAAGAAACAAAAGTAAAAAAGAAAAAAGAGAAACAAACAAAAAACCCAGATTTTTGCATATAAACAACAAACTGGTGTTTTCCAGATTAGGGGGGCAGGGGGTAATGAGTGAAACAGGTGAAAGAGGTTAAGAGCACATTTATCATGATGAGAATTGAGTAATGTATAAAATTGTTGAATCATTATAATATATACCTGACACTAAGAAAGCACTGTATGTTAATTATATTTGAATTGAGAAAAGAAATTAATAATACATAATGTGAATTAAAATGTGGGTTAAAGAGGTGTCTGGATGGCTCAATCGGATAAGCACTCGACTTCAGCTCAGATCATGGTCTCATGGTTCATGGGTTTGAGCCCCGCATTGGGCTTTGGCTGACAGTTCAGAGCCTGGAGCCTGCTTTAGATTCTGTGTCTCCCTCTCTCTCTGCCCCATGCCTGTTTATGCTCTGTCTCTCCTTCTCTCGAAATTAAATTAACATAATAAAAATGTTAAAGTGGTTTAAAAAGTCATAATTATGTAAAAGAAATGAGGCAGAATAAATAAACTGAAAGAAAAGTGGCTCAAAATGTTATTATTGGTTGTCCTTGGATGGTAAGTTTCTAGGTAACATTTTTCTCCTCTTCCTTTTTTGTTTTTGAAAATTTGTAAGATAAAGGTATTTTCACTTGAAAAAAAAATTAAGTGCAACATAAGAAATTTAGTCAATAGTGTATGGTGACAGATGGTGACTACATTTATCATGCTGGGCACTGAGTAATGTATATTGTTGACATATGTATTGTACATCTGAAACTAATATAACATTGTATGTCAATTATACTTCAATAATAAAAATAAAAATAAAAAAATTAAAAACAGTAAACAACAACAACAAAAAAGAGATCTGGATCGTTGATGGACACTTAGGCTCTTTCCATGTTTAAGCTATTGTTGAGAGTGCTGCTATGAACATTGGGGTACATGTGCTCCTACGCATCAGCATTTCTGTATCCCTTGGGTAAATTCCTAGCAGTGCTATTACTGGGTCATAGGGGAGTTCTATTGTTAGTTTCCTGAGGAACCTCCACACTGTTTTCCAGAGGGGCTGCACCAGTTTACATTCCCACCAACAGTGTAGGAGGGTGCCCGTTTCTCCACATCCTCGCCAGCATCTAGAGTTCTCTGATTTGCTCATTTTAGCCACTCTGACTGGCGTGAGGTGGTATCTCAGTGTGGTTTTGATTTGTATTTCCCTGATGAGGAGGGATGCTGAGCATCGTTTCATGTGTCTGTTGGCCATCTGGATGTGCTCTTTGGAGAAGTGTGTGTTCATATCTTCTGCCCATTTCTTCACTGGGTTGTTTGTTTCTCGGGTGTGGAGTTTGGTGAGTTCCTTATAGATTTTGGATATTAACCCTTTGTCTGATATGTCATTTGCAACTATCTTTTCCATTCCTTCGGTTGTCTATTAGTTTTATGGATTTTTTCCTTTGCCTTTCAGAAGCTTTTAATCTTGATGAGCTCCCAATAGTTTATTTTTGCTCTTGATTCCCTTGGTTTTGGGGATGTGTCAAGTAAAAAGTTGCTGCGGTGGAGGTCAAGAAGNCTTCTGCATGTTGCTATCTAGTTCTCCCAACACCATCTGTTAAAAAGGCTGTCTTTTTTCCATTGGATATTCTTTCCTGCTTTGTCAAAGATTAGTTGGCTGTATCCCTTTGGGTCCACTTCTGAGTTCTCAATTCTGTTCCTTTGGGCCATGTGTCTGTTTTTGTGCCAATCCCGTACTGTCTTGATGATGACAGCTTTGTAGTAGAGGCTAAAGTCTGGGATGGTGATACCTTCCGTTTTGGTTTTATTTTTCAGTATTACTTTGGCTATTCGGGGTCTTTTGTGGTTCCATACAAATTTTTGGATAGTTTGTTCTAGTTTTGAGAAGTATGCTGGTGCAATTTTGATTGG
>NW_027532159.1:31488-49626 GCF_008692635.1 Crocuta crocuta
ATTCTGTTCCATTGGTCTAAGTGTTTGTTTTTGTGCCAATACCATACTGTCTTGATGATGACAGCTTTGTAGTAGAGGCTAAAGTCTGGGATGGTGATACCTCCCGTTTTGGTTTTATTTTTCAGTATTCCTTTGGCTATTCGGGGTCTTTTGTGGTTCCATACAAATTTGAGGATAGTTTGTTCTAGTTTTGAGAAGTATCCTGGTGAAATTTTGATTGGAATTGCATTAACTGTGTAGATTGCTTTGGGTAGTAATGACACTTTATCTATATTTATTCTTCCTATCCATGAGCATGGAATGTCTAAGTGTCCATCAATGGAAGAATGGATCAAGAAGATGTGGTTTATCTATACGATGGAATACTACATGGCAACGAGAAAGAATGAAATCTGGCCATGTGTAGCAACATGGATGGACCTTGAGGGTGTTATGCTGAGCGAAATAAGTCAGGCAGAGAAGGACAAATATCATATGTTTGCACGTATAGAAGGATTTGGAGGAACTTAACAGAGGACCATGGAGGAGAAGAAGGGGAGAAATGGTGGGGGAAAGGGAGAGAGGCAAACCTTGAGAGACTCTTGAATGCTGAGAACAAACTGAGGACTCATGGGTGTGGGGGTGGAGTGGGGAGATGGGCATGGAGGAGGGTACGTGTGGGGATGAGCACCGGGTGTTATATGGAAACCAACTTGACAATAAACTATTTGTAAAAATAAATAAGTAAGTAAGTAAATAAATAAATAAAAGAGATCTGGATCATAAGTAAAGCATATGATATAATGTAAATGCAACATTTAAATTATTATGGATTGTGAAATACCTTTGTTTTATTTTCCACGTCACTCAAAAAATACTTATTGCTGGGAGCCGCAGCAGCCTCGCTGGATGACAGTCACAGCTATGAAATGGCAGCGTTTGCACAGCTCTTGCCATGAGAAATGAAAACTGGCATCTCCTTCTGCTACTACGGGCTTATGTTGGAAATGAGCCTGCTGGTATTGACCAGGCCTCAAAATATTCCAAATCAGACCGACATTCCCCACACAAATTCCTCATAAGGAAAAGCATATTCCTTTCTTTTCAAAAGACATTTTAGATGAAAGCTCCATGGATGATTGTCAAAAGGCTCTTCCTATGGGCCTTGCAGATCCAAGACTAATAAAGTGGTTAAGAACACAAGAATTACAATTGAGCCTGGCCCTGAGACAAAGAGCCTAATTTAGTTAAGGAACAGAAAAGGGCAGAACTTAAGTTACACATTCAGCATCGAGTCAAAAACATTTCCCCAAACAACTGTTTCTGCTTGGAGCATCAACCCCCAAGGGATCTTGTGATCAGTATTTGGAGTGACTTATTCTGGCCTTGAATATGCTGATTTCACCCTGTGAAGGAACCTATTGTAGGAACTTCTTTTGTGATTATGGGAGCAAACGTGATTCCTGAAAGACCTGTTTTTCTTAATACTTCCCTTTAAACAAACAAGCTATTGACCCCTGCTCACAAAGAACTAACTTCACCCTTTTTATGCTAAAAACATTGTCTTGTATGCTAAAGATACCTCCCTTCCCCATAGGCCAAGCACCTAAATCACCTACCTCAATCACTATTGATAAAGGTTATGTAGGAGTCTTCTACAAATCTATGTTCCAGGAAATTCTTACACATCAAAGAAATTTGTCATCAGAAATCATTGTCTAAGAAAAATGCCACTTCTGTGCTGTCCCCCAAACACTTAATTATAAAATAAAGTTGAGCCCCAGTCAGAGCAGAGATGCCTACCTGGTGACCAGAAAGATTCTCGGGGCCTCTCATCCCTCCCTCGCCTACACCATCCATCCTTCAGGGACCCCTGCACCTGCTGGAGCTGGCCTCTGGCAACTTATAGAATATGTCTTCTCAGCAACTCTCTGAGATAGATATTTCATAGCATAGGGACAATTATAAGACCATGTCCTTGAACTCTAAAAGTCAGATGATAGTCCAGACGAGCTACTGATGAAATGGTATGGTGGTTTCAGAAGTGGGTGATCATATCCATTTTAGGGGATAATAGAAGGCTTTCCAGAGAAAGTGGTGACTGAGGTCATCCACCCTGTTTGTATTAGTTTCCTGATGCTGTCCTAACAAATTACCACAAGCTTAGTGGCTAAAATTACACAAATGTATCATTTTAATGTTCTGCAGGCTAAGGAGTCCTACATGGGTCTCACTGGGCTACAATCAGTTTTGGCAGGATTTTATTGCTTCATGGAATCTCTAGAGAAAAATCTGTTTACTGCTTTCTCCAACTTTTAAAACCTGCCCACGTTTCTTAGCTGATGGCCTTCCTTCATCTTCAAAGCCTGCAAAGTTGCATATCTGCCCATTTTCCCTACTTACATCCCCTTCTGATGCACCAGAGGCCTTGCAGATAATCTCCTCACTTCAAGTTCCTTAAGTTAATATCATATGACTTCACTAATATGACGACTTTAAGATACAAAACAGATGAACATAAGGGGAAGGAAGCAAAAATAATATAAAAACAGGGAAGGGGACAAAAACATAAGAGACCCTTAAATATGGAGAACAAATGGAAGGTTGCTGGAAGGGTGGTGGGAGGGGTATGGGCTAAATGGGTGAGATGCATTAAGATATCTACTCTTAACATCATTGTTGCACTATATGCTAACCAACTTGGATGTAAATTTTTTAAAAAGTTCCTTTTTATCAAGTAAGGTAGCATAATCACAGGCCCCTGGTGGATATCTTTGGAGACCATTATTCTGCCATTCCCACTATCCCCTCAGATGTGATACTTTCTTCTCTCCTTCATAAATCTTTATTACAACCAAGTTGAATGTTCCTGCGTGCCTTCCTCTGTTCACCTCCTTAGTTCTACCTGAAATGTCCTTCTTCTCAAATTCAGGACATCCCAAACTTGTCCATCTTTCCAAACCAATCTGTTCATGAAATTGTTCCCACCTACTTCAGCACACAATGATATCTCCTTCTTCTAAAATTCTGTACTTCGATTTACCTTAATCTAAGCCAGTGATACTTTGAATTGTGGGTTTTCTTTTTTACTCCTAGATTCTATCTTTACAACTAAGGTTCCTAAAAATAATAACTGACATTAATGAACATTTATCATGGGGCATGTACTCTTGGGAGTGTGGTGCACATAATAACTCATCTAACTCTTCCAATGTCGCTGTGAGCCAGGCACTATTATTATCCCCATTCACAAAGAAGATATTGAGGTACAGAGAGTTAAAAACAAACCAACAAACCCCACTTGCCAAGAGTGACAAACTCCGGAGGTGGCATTTTCACCTGGCTGTCAGGATGCAGGCAAGAATGTGCCCCACTGTAGCATGTGCTTCCCGTTAACGTCACTCTGCAGATGGAAAAGATGGTCTGGTTTGCAAGGTGGATCTCAAAGGGAGACAGGGGAAGGCATTATTTTCTCAGGAATCCTCTGTTGGAAAGAAGATATTAATACAGAAGGAAACCTGGCATGAATACAAATGATATCACTTTAATTCTGTCCTTCAGATGTAAATCCTTGAGGGTTTAGTGCTTCACAGTCCTGGCTTTAACATATTTAGAACATCCAGGAACCCCCAGAGTCTGTAATTTTTATACCAGGTGGTATGTTATCTCCTTATTAAATACTTTGAAATTATTAAAAAATGCTAAATTCAAAAGGACACAATGCAAATGATGCAATGTGAAAAGTAAAATATTATCTTAAATATCTTCATATTGAACTACATTTTATAGTGGATGCAGCACAGCATTTCATAGAAAGAATGTATGCTTCCCCTAGTAATAACAGCTTCGGCTCCTTTCCTTTTATTCTCCCTACAAACGATGTCACAACATTTGTGTCTGGTATGTATATTTCTGCAGCACAGATTTCCAAATGTAAGGGAGCTGGGTCCTGGATTATGAATGATTAAAATTTTGTTACTTGTCAGTTTTGTGACATTTCCCAACACCATTTTACTGAGACCTGTTAAAACTTGGGTTTACGTGAGCCGAAGGGAAATGTGTATTTATCTAGAAAGATCAATGGTTTCTTCCCAGTGAGACTTTGGCTTAACATGACTCTGCCCTGCATCTTCATTACATAACACGTGTCAAATCTGTCACCTATTGAGATAGGCACTGCCTAGCAGGAGAGCTGAAGTGTTTTCTGTCGTCTTAATTGCTTCATAAACATCCGTGATGCACGTGCTGTTGAACGGCGATTGGGAGAACAGCAGGAAGCAAGTGATAATTATACATTTCCTGAATTGCTCTAAGGTCCTCCTCCAAGTCTATGCAAATATATTCAAACCAACTGTCTTCCTCTAGCTCGAGATATTGCCGTTCGGATGTGCTCACATACTCTGTCTACAGTCTCTTCCTGCCATATTCACATGGATTAACTACGTGCTTTTCGTATACTTGTCATAACACTTGTTACCTCCACTCAGGGACTCACCCTAGGGGATGATTAGAGACGGTGTCAATTAGAGCTGCACGGTATTTTCCTCTTACGGCACCGTCTTCTTTTCCTTTAGACTTTATAGCTGTGACACAGTGCATCTTAAAATAGATTCCTGTGTTGTGTTTATTAGTAGGAAATGTTCCCACTTGGTTCTTCCTATAGGGCAGTGACAGAAATTCACATGCAGGTGCATTTTGTTGTTTAGTTATTTGTTCACTGTGGAAGTCTATAAGTGGTTCTCCCAATTTTGTAAAGAATAGGTGAGTCAGTCCCAATGTCAGAGGGAAATTCTCTCAGTTAAGGCCTCCACTCACGGAAATCTCCTGATTTGTAATATCGGTGCCTGGTAGAAGGCCGCTGACCTTTAGGACGTGTGCTTTCCGAGAAATTAGATGTGATTCTTGTCTTTGTTCCTCTGTAGATGATGTGTCTTTCTGATTCTGCCTCCTTTCAAGATTTCTTTTCTTTATTTTTGATTTCCTGTGCTTTAAAATTGTATGCCTATGTATTGTTTTTGCTGGCATTTATTTGCTTCTTGTTCTTTATCTTGTCACACTGGGTGGGAACCTGGGGATGGTCACCCTGATGTGGACGGATTCCTGACTCCAGACACCCATGCAGATGTTTCTTAAAACATTGTCTTTTGTGCATGTGCGCTCCTCTTCTTCCGTTGTTCCATAGATGTGCGATACCTTTCGGGAGAGAGAAGGCATCTCCTCTGTAGCTGTGCTGTACTGATGTGGTTTTTGTCAGTTTGTAGTGACTAGACTAAGTGTTTCCTCTGGGCTGCCCTGGCCCATGACAAGCACACAGCCACCTGCAAACGCTTGTTGCATACAGTCATCATGTGCTGGAGGGCCTGTGGGCAGCTGGTGATGGGGCCCTCCGTCATGGGCCGTCTAAGTGCCGTTATCCATGAGACCTTCACTTTGTCTTATGCTTCTGTGGTCCAAATGTGGTCAACCACTTTTTCTGAGACATTCTCCCTGTTCTCCCTGGCATGTGCTGATATCCAGAAGAGTAAGTTGGGTTTTTTTTTTAATTATAGCAGATTATTAGGAATGCTCCTTGCCCTTATCATCCTGATCTCCTATATTTTTATCCTCAAAACGATACTGAATAACCAGTCTGCTGATGGTAGGTGTAAAGCTTTCTCTACCTCTCCTCACACTTGTCTGCTGTGGCCATCAACTATGGGAGACTTTCTTCATTTACATACTTCCTTGTTCAAGTTCATCTGAGGATGCTAATAAACCATTTTTTTGCATTCTATTCCACATAAGTTCCCATGTTGAGTCCGCTCATTTACAGCCTGAGGAACACAGATGTAAAAGAGGCATTTAGGAGGACATTTGTTAGGAAGAATTTTCTGCTCGGGAGATATTTCAGAGGGTAGGTTTTGCCTTTGGGCAGGTGTGGATAAAATGTGTATTAAGTAAGATGTGGACCTGGCTTAATGAGATGTCAGTTTAAACCTTGACTCTTCTAATTATCAAGAGGATTAAAAGTCAACATGCAGTGTTGGGTTAGCTTCACGTGTACGATATAGTTATTCGACAGTCTTAAATTTGTATAGCCTGGATATTAATTGATAATTACACTTCAATCTTTCTTATTTCAGAGTGTATAGAAAACACGACTAGTTGGAGTCTATTTTCATAAAGATAATTTTAGACCTAAAACCATGACATTTAAAGTAAAGTTCTCTGGCATTAAATAAAGGATCAAAAGCAGATAAATTCTATACCATTTCTGGATCTCAATGCCTTAATTTGTAAAATGAGTATAATAGATTCACTCTCATTTATATTACTTTTTTTCTAAAGTTTTATGATTTTACACAATATGTCCAAACTCCTGTGAATGCCATCTTTTTATACAGAGGGGGGAAAAAAGGGAAGAAAAGAGCTTCCTTGCAATGATTCCACCCACTTTTCTAGTTTTCCTTTCTAGGAACTTGTTCTCCCTTTCCAATCCTTGATTCACTATATCAAGTGCAAGATTTTATAACTCAGTATCTTATAATTACACACATCTTTGTTAAAAATATGTGAGCACAAAAAGTGTAATGAAACTCTAACCCTTTAAAAACAATGAATTGGAGCCCTAGATGGAAAACTGCAAGGGAATCAACATCATGTGTGGTTTGTACACAAATTAATCCATAATACATATAAGAGCACCTGACCCATAGGAACTTCTCAGCCAAAAGATGTTAAATGAGTGAACAACACAAATATAATGCACATAGTTACTTTAAGTCCTAATTATCACCTTTCTTAACAACTTGTACCCAGGGGTGGTTTAAAGTCTTACTTCTTTCCAGATCAATTTCTTTTTCTGCTCATTGATGTCTTACATTTAAATTTTCCCCCCAACTTTATTGAGGCATAATTCACAAATATAATTGTAAGGTACTTAAATTGCAAATAATGTAATAAATGGGAAGATTTGATATACATATCCTCTGTGACAGGATTCTCCCCATTGAGTTAAATCACACATACATCACTTCACATAGTTGGCTTTTTTGGAGGTGGTGAGAACACATAAGTGGCACATTCCAGTTATACAATACAGTGTTATCAACCGCAGTCACCATGTTTTCCATTATATCCTGAGACCTTATTCATCTTACAAGGGAAAATCTGTGCCTTTGATGTCTTTTCAACCCAAGCTGATTGAACACCCTTATCACCCCTCATGGGAAGCATCACTTCCCAGGATTACTAATGTGTGTTCTCTGTGTATGCAAGGGCTTCTAGTTTACAGTCGAGTATATTCCTAACAGTTTTTATTTCCATGGCTCTAGCTGCTGTGGTGCTAGCTGCGTATACCGATCTTATGTGGGATTTGAAACTGAAGTTGTTTGTCTTTCTTCCATTCTTCAAACGCCAGCCATGGCCATTCCTCTCCTCGAACAACATTTGTTCTTTTTTATTTTGTTCCCTTTTCTCTTCCTCTTTTCCCGCTGTTCCTGTCCTTTCCTTCTTATATCTTTCTCATGAGATTAGTGTATGAGAGATGATGTAGATTGCCCTTGATTTTCTTTCTTTTCTTTTGCTTTACTTTTCTTTTTTCTTTTCTTTTCTTTTCTTTTCCTTTCTTTTCTTTTCTTTTTTCCTTTCCTTTCCTTTCCTTTCCTTTCCTTTCCTTTCCTTTCCTTTCCTTTCCTTTCCTTTCCTTNTTAATCCATAATACATATAAGAGCACCTGACCCATAGGAACTTCTCAGCCAAAAGATGTTAAATGAGTGAACAACACAAATATAATGCACATAGTTACTTTAAGTCCTAATTATCACCTTTCTTAACAACTTGTACCCAGGGGTGGTTTAAAGTCTTACTTCTTTCCAGATCAATTTCTTTTTCTGCTCATTGATGTCTTACATTTAAATTTTCCCCCCAACTTTATTGAGGCATAATTCACAAATATAATTGTAAGGTACTTAAATTGCAAATAATGTAATAAATGGGAAGATTTGATATACATATCCTCTGTGACAGGATTCTCCCCATTGAGTTAAATCACACATACATCACTTCACATAGTTGGCTTTTTTGGAGGTGGTGAGAACACATAAGTGGCACATTCCAGTTATACAATACAGTGTTATCAACCGCAGTCACCATGTTTTCCATTATATCCTGAGACCTTATTCATCTTACAAGGGAAAATCTGTGCCTTTGATGTCTTTTCAACCCAAGCTGATTGAACACCCTTATCACCCCTCATGGGAAGCATCACTTCCCAGGATTACTAATGTGTGTTCTCTGTGTATGCAAGGGCTTCTAGTTTACAGTCGAGTATATTCCTAACAGTTTTTATTTCCATGGCTCTAGCTGCTGTGGTGCTAGCTGCGTATACCGATCTTATGTGGGATTTGAAACTGAAGTTGTTTGTCTTTCTTCCATTCTTCAAACGCCAGCCATGGCCATTCCTCTCCTCGAACAACATTTGTTCTTTTTTATTTTGTTCCCTTTTCTCTTCCTCTTTTCCCGCTGTTCCTGTCCTTTCCTTCTTATATCTTTCTCATGAGATTAGTGTATGAGAGATGATGTAGATTGCCCTTGATTTTCTTTCTTTTCTTTTGCTTTACTTTTCTTTTTTCTTTTCTTTTCTTTTCTTTTCCTTTCTTTTCTTTTCTTTTTTCCTTTCCTTTCCTTTCCTTTCCTTTCCTTTCCTTTCCTTTCCTTTCCTTTCCTTTCCTTTCCTTCCTCTTCTTTCTTTCCTTTCCTTTCCATTCTATTCCATTTCTTTTTTTTCTTTCTTTTTTTTTGCTCTTGATTTTTGAGGGAATATATTGCATCTATACCAAGTCCTCCACAAATAGCAGAAATCATTGCTCTATTTTCCTATTTTCTTTTTTAGTGTTACACCAATTGTGTCTTCTTATGAGGAAATGTTTTTGTTTTTTGCTTGTTTTGTAATATTCAGTCAGAACTCAGATTGATTTCTGGGTATTTGGAATCATCTGGAATGATATTTATCTCACCGTATTTGAAGGACAAGGAAAGCCTAGGCTCCTACTAGTTCTCCGCCATCTTATCCCATCCCCTGGTTTTTGTTTTTGTTTTGTCATTTGATGTTCTGAAAATAGTAAGTTTTCTCACTAAATGGTCATAATTAGACTTCAATTCCCTCATGTTTTTCATGAGGCCTTTCTTCCCTGAGGCTAGATAAGTCACTTGCATAGTGTGGCTGTTTGCATTAGTGCCTGTGGATTTGCAGGGTGGTTAAATTTAGGAAGGACTGGTTAATACTTTTATCCAGTAGTTAACCCAGTCTTTTGCTTTCCTCCACATTAGGGTCATACTTATGTCCTGGTTTTTCTGATGGTTCATGGAATGATAATAAATGTAGAATGTCAAATTTATTTGTAGACTCTTAAGTTTGCTGAGAGAAATAATGGTTTTTCAGAAAGAAGAGTGGGCATATTTTAGATGCTATAACAGGAGGACTTGCGATACAATGTTTATCTAATCCAGCAATTTGACTAGGTCCCAAACAAACTCATGTGATTGTTGAAGAAATTAGTTGTCTTGTTTCTTAGCAGGTTGATCATATTATCTGAAGAGGCTTTTGTAAATGCCAACACTAGCACTGACACATTCAACATGCATGGAGCCCAAAATATTTTCCTGGCTGCGATGTTGAGGATTTAATCACATCAAAGTTTTTTTTTTCTTTTAACTGATTTGTTCACTGATGTATCCAAAGCACCTGGAACATGCTTGCTACATCATAGGTAATCAGTAAATATTGATGAGTTGAATGAACAAAATCAGGGGTTTCATCCAGAGCCAAAATATAATCCAGAATTTTCCTCTTAAACACTTATGCAATGCCCTTCCACCTCTGTCCCCTTCACTGCTGTGACAACAAGGGAAGAAAAGCGGGAAATTTTGTGGGTCCACTTCCAAGATTATCTGGTCTTTCATCAATGTCTAAGGATGTATATATTTAAATGGTCATTTAACCCCAGAAATCTCTGGTATTCTCAGACTTCTCAGCTGTCATATTGTGCTATCTGTCATTGACTTCTTGAATTCTATACCTCATAATTCAGATATGATAAATTCTGTTGATCTTACATAACCAAGAAATGTAAAAGTGTAGAGAGTGAGAGAAGATACTCTCTACTATAAAAATGAATTCCTTACCATGACACTTAGCTGTCATGCTAGTGGACTAGAAAAAAAATCAGCATATCCTAAAGGGATATCTAGAAACAGATAGATGAGTAGTTTGGGAATTTGTTCATGATACATTTAGCACTTCAAATTCCATTTTTCAGTTTTCTTGCATAGGAAATTACATTAGGCAAGACCAATTGGAAAGTTAACTATGGAGAATCACCCTATTAGATACCAAATATAAGATAACATATTAATAATTAGAAATGTGGCAGTAAATTCTTTAATTTAGTAAAACTGGGAAGGCAGAAAAATAGTAAAACATTTGAGTAAATACTAGCAGAAGATGGAAGAATAAAAGATTTATGTGCTTTTAGTTAAATAATCTATTCCTGTTTTCTAGTTGTTGAATACTGTATACTGACCTTTACTGTCTGGGGATCCTATTATCACCATAGACATTAGTTATCCCTGTATTTCTGTAACATTGTCTGCTACTGCCACCTGGTATAGAGAGAAGAGATACCACTAATTATGTCAATGATACTAGTGCCCTATGTCTTTTCTAAAGACAGTAGACATAGTAGTATAAATGGACTTATATCTCTAAAGTCCAGTGATCTGTGTGGTGAGATCAAGTTTTGGTCTTTTGAGTCAGTCACGATCTTGGTGGAAAATAGTTCCAGAAGGTGTATAAGGGAAGAAGTCAAAATCTAGCCAGGCAGTTGAGGCCAAGGAAGATATATAAGCATTGTCCCAAGTCTGCTCTTGGCATTGAACTTTGGCTCATTTCTTCTTTCTCCCATCGAGCTACAAACTTATAGCCATTCAAGTTAGATCTTACTAGAATGATCTCTCAAAGAAACAATTTAATTCCTTTCCATTCTCACAGAAAGTTCACATTAGCCAACACCTAGAAGAAGTTAGATTACTCTAATTTTTCTTCCTGTAGCCACATTCTTAAAATTACACATCCACTTATTAATTTCCTCATTTGTTTAAAAATATTAATTGAACATTTACTCTTTAAAACACTATTCCAGAAGTTGGAGGTATAGTGTAGAAACACTAAACAAAATGTATACTTGCTGTGATAAGGTGGTATGATGCAATACAAATTCAATGTTCTGTAACGGCAATTGATTGGAGAAAAATAAAACTACATAAAGAGGGAAAGTCTATAAGGGTTGGGGTGTGATTAGCTGTACTCTGCTACAAAGGATGATTGAAGATAGCCTCCACGATGAGCAGAAATCTGAATGAAGAACAAAATTCCACAGATACCTGGAGAGAGAAATACAACAGAAGCCGAAGGAAGAGAAAGGAAGATTCTGAGGTAGAATCCTGTTCTGCTTGTTCCAAAAATAGAAAGTGGACTGCATGAGGTGATGGTAGGTAAGAGAATCTAGATCATTCCATTCATCCCCTCCATTAAGCTCTTAGGAGGATTAAATGGGTTAATATTCTCAAAGCACTTTGAAGAATGCCCAGGATGTAGTAAACTTCTCCAGTGAAAAGATTAATGTCCTGTGGCAACTTTTTTTGTGTGTGCAAATAAATAGATGTCATCTGTTTTCTGAAATAACTTGAAGGATTCTTCATTGCTTACAGATATAAATTCAAACTGCTTTGCCTAATGAAGTATTTATCAAGTTTGTTCCCAAACCCATTTTTATACCTTTATATTTGAAATTTTTGTACCTCCAATGTGGACTGCTTTTGTCTCTCAAAAATTCTGTCCAAATTTATAGCTCTCCTTTGCTGCATAACATCCCAATCCACCTTGTTTTTATTTACCTACATCTTCCCTCCCTTTGAGATTAATCACGACCAAGAGACTATTTTCAAAATCTCTGGTCACAATGATCCTACCATCCTCGTAACTTATGGACTGATCATGGGTTCCCTCATGCTGCTGTGTACCCAGAATCACCTTCTGATTACAATCTCTCTGAAACAAGGCTTTATTTTAGATTCTCCAACCTGTATAGCACCAAGGGCCAGTTCTCATTATGTCGCACTGGAGGCTCAAGCCTGGACTTTGAGGTGTGTCAGGAGGTGGTCTCGAAGGGAGAGATAGATTTATTTTGTGCAATTATAATGGATTCAAGTCACAGTACTGTTCTTTTGAAATAACTTTAATATCTTCTCTATAGGCCGAATCTCCTGAGCTTTCGATTCCTTGAGGGAGTTGACTCCAATTTACACACAGCCCTTTGGAGAAATCTCTCGGGTGTGTTGTGCAGAACTGAGTCAATTAGCCCCCTTTTAAAACATTATTGGAATGCCCAGTCTTCAAGATTGTATCACTGTATTGTTTATCTTTCTAGACACCTGAAGAAGCTGAGAAGAATGAGCAGTCTACATCTGTAGGGTAATTTGTTTTTATGTTAGGGAATGCTACCTTCATAATTTACTATGACATAGTCAGACAAGGGTTTAGGGATGTTTCTTCAGATAGCTTAATTAAGTGATTTCCTAAATTGCTTTCAGGAGTCTAGATATCAAAAAATGATTTTAGATGTCTGGAAAAGCATCATCTTTAAGCTTACCATGAAGAATAATTTGGTGCAAGTGAAATATTTTGTCTGTGTCTTTTGGTTTAAATGACCTAACTTGAATGTACATGTTGGTTGAATTTTGTGTTTGGCATAGAGATAGTGAGATGTGTTGCAAGATATATGGCTCATAGGATGTTAGAATGAAGAAGCCTTGGCTTCTTTGGCTTTTGTTTCTTCACTTGCCCTACACTGAGTTTTATAAATAGAAAACAAACCACTGAATCTGCTGCTCTTACTCTAAGTCACATGCATACCTAGAATCATGATTTTTCTAGGTTAGAAATTTTGCATTACTAAGGTTGGAAAAAAAGAAAGCAATACGCATTTTGGCAGTCAGAATCTATTGTTTACACAATAGTTTGAGTTGGTTGAGATCATAGATGGGTAAATTCTAGTTTCATCCTTATAAAATTTTTTCATAACCTAAATCTATTTTGGCCCTGAAAATGCTTTGTTTACATCTTCCTTGAGTAAATAGCAAATACACTTATAAATGATCTGCAATGACTTTACGTATTTAGAAAATATTAAATTCTTGAAACAGCTCACTAACTACAGTATAGTTTTTCTGACTAATATTAAATTCTGCCCCTTCAGGCCTTTCCTTTCCAAGTTTCATTGCTTCTGAGACAAAAGGAGATCAGTGGGTTTTCATTTCATTACTTCTTGTTAAGCAAAACCCCTTTCAAGCTTTCTTAGCAGGGAAAATTGTTAGATTTCTGTCAATACTACTCCTGCTGCACAGCCCATTGATATTTTTATGTGATTTTACTGTTGGAATCATTATGATTGTTTCAGCGTCCAAAATGTGTGCTTCTCTTCCTCAATTTCCCCTTTTATTTGGGTATTATCCTTACTTCATGTTTCTCTCACTTCCCATTCATTCACCACCACCCCCTTTTCCTTTATAAAGGAGTTTTATTCTGAAATAAAGATTCATAAGAAGCTTCAAAGAAAGTGCAGAGAGGCTCACATCCCTTTCACCCAGGTTTCCCCAATGGTTGGTTACACCTTACCAACTACAGCACAACATCAAATCCAGGAAATTGACCATTCATGTGATGTGTGTATTGTTCTATATCATTTTACTTTGTGTGTAGACAGATTTGTTGAACCAACTCAATCATCAAGGTACAAAATTCTTCCATCTCTCCATGGATGTCCCTGTACTACACTTTTATAGTCACACCTTCATCCTCCTTGCCTTTCTCTGCCTTTCCCAACCCCAGAAAAGTATTAACCTGTTTTCCTTTTCTATAATTTTACATTTTGAGGATATTATATAAAAACACAGTTCTGAATTTTGAGATTGACTTTTTTCAATTCAGTGTAATGACCTTGAGACCTATTCAAGCTTTTATCTGTATCATATTCCTCTTTCTTACTGAATAGTATTCCCTGGCATGGACATTCGAGATTGTTTAACCATTTATGTACTGTAAGAATTTTGGTTGTTTCAGATATCTAGTCATTATGAATAAAGTTTGGGTCAACAAAATTATACAAGACTTTATGTGGACATAAATTTTCATTTCTCTGGGATAAATGTCCAAATGTGTCCTTTTCATCCCTAAATTATTGATTGTCTTTCCCAGCTCCTATTAGTACTTAATTGGTTATGACACTTACTCAATATTTAAGAAATAGTTTATTCTTTGATAAACTAAAAAATTTGATGGAGCTTGATGAGATTAATGAGTAGATACACCAATGACAGGAGGAGTGTAGTTGTTTAGAAGGTGTCACCAAGGAGATCCTGCGGAAGATTTTAATCCCTGGTAAAGCCATCCTCCTGTGTCTCATCTTGCCCTCCTTTCTGGACATCACAAATCTATCTTTTAGATACCACAACTGACTATTTATCTAGAGTCTAAAGAAATTGGTAAATAAGTTACATTTCTAATAGCTTTAACCTACAGTGGGAGAAGTTATTTGCCTGAATTCATAAAAATTCATGTAATACTTTTGTCTATAAAGTGTCCCTTAAAGTATACTTTGTGCAATGTAGGGATCTGACATAGTTAGAGGGGACCTGGCACAGCTAGAGGACCTGGCTTAGAAGGTCACCAATGGTCACATCTAGGTCTAAAATTCCGTGATTTTCTTCAAAATCTTGTGATCAGGAGGAAGTTGAAGTGCTGAAAGAGGTTCAGTGTTTAGTATCACACAGATAGCAACTACTAAGGATGGCCATTAGGAGGTAGAAGTCAAGAGTGTGATCTCTCAGTCTACCCTATGAACTTGAAAAAATGGAAGTTAAATTCATTTTTTTACATTATTTATTTTGAGAGAGAGAGAGAGAGAGGCTAAGAAAGAGGAGAGGTAGGTAGTCCCAAGAGGGTCCACATTGTCAGCTTGGAGCCTGATGAGGGGCTCAAATCTAAGAACCATGAGATCATGACCTGAACCAAAATCAAGAGTTGGACACTTAGCCAACAGAGCCACCTAAGTGCCCCACAGAAGTTAAATTCATTTTTAAAAATAATTTAATAATAAATTGATTGCAAAGAAAAATCTTTCTCTCATTACAGATTAAATCAGAGAAATGGAGTATAGAAATCAATCTTTGGTGACTGAGTTTTTATTCCTGGGCTTAACAAATTCCTTCCAGCACCAGGTTGTCTTGTTTGTGATATTTCTCTTGATTTATCTGGTCACTCTTCTGGGAAATATGGGGATGATCACCCTCATTTGGATGGATTCTCAACTCCACACTCCCATGTACAAGAACCAGGACTGTTCCAGGCATGGCAGAGACCATCTGCCTACTCAGGGCACCTTGGCTGGAATGAATGAGCTCCAATCACTTCTCCCCCATCATTCTCCTTACTTCTCAAAATCCAAGTACAAATAAATAGTTCAAGTTTAGGTTATATGCTGTTAACTTGCTCTAGGAAGGCAGGGACCTCAGTTACAATCCTATCATAACTGTCATCTATAGGTAAGAAATAAATCTCAAAAAGAAATCAAGTGTTACTATTGTAGACATAAATAGAGTGAATGGATGTCCATAAGGGAGAAACAACTATGAATTATAGAAAAATATTGCAACATTGGACTCTTCACCAAATAGCATACCATAATCATATCTGCACAATTGTCATACAGTGAAAAATGGAAGAAAATCATAATTTTTAAAAATACACACAGGAAAGTTAACACTCAATACTATTGCTTGCCATACACTGTGTTAAGTCACACAAGTGCATGTGTACACATATTTCCAATTATGAAACATTATTTATCCTCAGACAAGCCCTGCATCCATGGAAACAGAGCCAGAGCAGATACTTGAACCTATGCCTATTGAACTATAATGTGCATGACATAAAGGATATAGTATTCACCGTATGATTATTGTTAGATCCACTAGTACTTTGGGCACATATTATATGCCAGGCTGTGAAGGCAGGGACAAAGAGAACATAAACTTCCTTCTTTCATGAATCTCATGCCCTTCAGTGAGACACACAAAATGATGAAAAAAGTAAATAGACAACACTGACTATGTACAAATACTCCAAAAAATAAGAAAGACAAAAGAGGAAGTATTAGGAATGTGATAGGAGCAGATAATTATTTTAGGGTAAGAGGTCCAAAGGTCCCATGATGGCATTACATTTGATCAGAGATGCAGAAGAGATAAAGACTGACTGGAAGCACTGCCCCAGGATGAGGAAACAGAAAATGGCAAGGACACATAAGACTGCCAAAATCATGGACAGAGTAAGCCTCTGGATGGTGCACACATCACTGTGTGGGAGTGTGGCCTCAGCGGTTTGGCCCTCTCAAAAAAAAGCCATCAGGCCACGCTGTTGAAAGTCACCGAGACAATCTGCTCAGCCTTATGTTTTGTGTTCCTTTCATGGTGCATGGAGACTTGGAGTGAGGAGGAAATAGACCACATGAATCCAGCAAAAAGTGCCTGGAAGATCTCACCGATTTGTGCAGTAAGGAGTCACCTAGTGAAAGATAACAAGTATTTCACTCTATTCTCAAAAAGTGATCATTGTCATCAGCACTCATACAGTTCGTAATTAATCCCTTCTCCCAATTAGGCACCACGTTCTTCTGCCTGGAAACGTGCCTGTTCCCACAACTTGTATATCATAGGGAATGAAGAAAAATACCTTGAGAATCAGAACAAATTAGCTTTCAGTCTTTGTCCTCAGCCTTGTAAAATGTGGTTACTTATTCTAAGAGGGTTCTTTTCCTTTCTTGACCCAACTCATGGTGTCCCTACTCTGTGGAAAACTTAACCTAAAACACAACTTACTCCTGTTTTCCAGCCCCTTCCTCTTTACAGAGAGTTTTCTGTACCATCTTTTCTAAAGACACCCTAATCCTCTATCTTGGCTCCAGGATTGGGTTTGTCACAAAAATCGCCCTAGATAGGCCCTGAATTTTATTTATTTATTTATCGTGCTGAATATTTATTTTTATTTGTTCACAAGACTCTAACTTCATTGAGGACTTTTTCACTTGATACGAATTCCATCCGCTGAAGTGTCAGGCACATAAGAGTCATATGTAACAATCTGTTAAGTTAATTAAATGCTGCATCATTCAGTGTATGCAATTCATTCTTAATTAAATGGCATATGTTGTGTTTTGTCATGAGTCATTCGCCAATACAGACATCATCACTAGCAGAAAGCATGGCGAACAAATATGGGGGAAAAAAAATCCCACAAAAATCTTGGCATTAGAAGCTGCTTACATTCTCCAGCGCTAGTGAATTAAAATTAAATGCCTTTTGAAGAAGAACTTCAATAG
The DNA here is from genome assembly GCF_008692635.1 of Crocuta crocuta. Taxonomy (NCBI): domain Eukaryota; kingdom Metazoa; phylum Chordata; class Mammalia; order Carnivora; family Hyaenidae; genus Crocuta; species Crocuta crocuta. The sequence goes on from NW_027532159.1 coordinate 48,942, forward strand.
AAGCCACTAAAATACTGTGTGCCTCTTCAATTTGTACAACGCACATGTTGCATCCCCTCATCCTTGCCTTGTTGCTGTGTTAAGAAGAAGAAGGAAGAGGAGGTGGAGGAGCAGGAAGAGTAAAAAAGAAGAAGGGGAAGTAGGGGAGAGAAGAAGAAGGAAGAGGAGAAAAAGGAGGAGAATTGAAAGAATATTGTATCTGGAGAAAAAGTGTGGGAACAAAGTATGCGGTAATCCATTGAGTCTTCTTAGCTATCAGGCTCATCATCTTTAAAATGGAAATTAATTCCCAGTCAAAGACATAAAAATCAATAAATAACAATAGTAATGACGTCCAGTTTATTAAAGAATTGCAGTGCAGCCTGCACTTTATATGCATGAATCACATAATTACAGTGGCAAAAACTCAATAAGTCATTACTATCTGCAAAAAGTATAGTGAGTACAAAGCGTTTGTCACATGTGTACTCCAAAAATGAAGGTGTGGGGAGGGGGCAAGATGGCGGAGAACTAAGGAGCTCTGTACTTGCACTCGCGCCCATACATCACACAGAAAAGATCTGAAGCCATTGGAAACCTTACAAAACCTGAGAGATTGGGAGAAAAAGGACGCAGAATCCACTGAGAGAGCCTTCTAATGTGAGTGCAAACTGGGGAAGATAAAATCGGGCCGGGATCGGAGACT
>NW_027532159.1:49651-50645 GCF_008692635.1 Crocuta crocuta
GGGGGTGCGGGGGGGGGGGGGGGCGCTGAGCGCACAGACTGCTGCTTTGTGCTGGCTCCTGGTGGCTGGACTTCAGAGTGGTAGCGCGCCTGCCGCCATCGTCCTCCCGGGCGGCTTGGGCCCCTGGAAGAGCCGCACGTGGACACCGGGCGTCCACGCTCCAGGCTGGCTGGGACTCGAGACGGAAGGCAAAGAGCTAAACTGGGAAATTTGCCTGTGAGTTCATGTTTCGGGTGACGAGCCATAGAGGGACCTGGTTTTCCTCACTCCAGCGGGCTCGGGCTCAGAGCACCTGGCAGGCAATCCCCTGCCCATGCGCGCCAGCCCGACCCAGAGAAGGAAGCAGCGATTCTGACTCCACCCCCAGAGCTCGGCAGGGGGCCTGGAATTGCCCGAGGGGGTTGCCTGGGAAGCTGTGTCTAAGGCAATTTCAGCGGGGCGCGCGGACTGGGATTTGAAGATTGGGACTGGCCTGGGTTGAAGAGTGCAACCAACTTTGGCTGCGCCCCCGCTACGGGGAGTTTACATGCCCAAAAGAGCGAGGTGCAGCGCTTGGTTCAAGAAAGGACTGGAGCACCATCACTCTCCTCCCCACAACCGCCAAGACAGAACTCCCGCCTGAGGCATTGGATCACGCCATGACCATCCCTGCTTGAGAGCTGCCCTCCCCCCACCATTTTTTTCTTCTTCTTTCTCTTTTCTCCCTTTTTTCCCCAGAACACTGACCTGATTAACTCTGGTCACTGGCTTGCTTAAACAATCACAATGAGTCCATTCTGCAGATGTAAATTTTACACCTACCGACATTTTCATCTCTTTCTCTCCGGAGTAATTAGACTATATAGTTTCTCTGGATAATACCAGCATCCTTCTCTCACCTATCCAACCATATTCTACCCTTTAGCTCTTTGAAAAGAGTCTTATACCTTCTGCCTGTTCATTCTATTTCCAATTTTGCCTCATCCCTGCCCTGTCTTCTCTCTCTTTCTCTCTG
>NW_027532159.1:51050-51604 GCF_008692635.1 Crocuta crocuta
GTGCTGAAGGAGTCCTGGAACAAATTATAGCAGAGAACTTCCCCGACCTGGGGAAGGAAGTAAATGTTGAAATACAAGAGGCTCAGAGGACTCCCCTCAGACGTAACTTGAATCGATCTTCTGCACGACACATCATAGTAAAAATGGAAAAAAACAAAGACAAAGAGAAAATCTTGAAAGCAGCTAGGGAGAAAAGGGCCCTAACATACAAAGGGAAACCTATCAGAGTGGTGATAGACCTATCTACTGAAACTTGGCAGGCAAGAAACGAATGGCAGGAGATCTTCAAGGTGATGAACAATAAACATGCAGCCAAGAATCCTCTATCCAGCAAGCCTGTCATTCAAAATAGAAGGAGAGATAAAAACCTTTCCAAATAGACAGAAATTGAAAGAATTTGTCACCACGAAGCCAGCCCTACAAGAAATACTGAGGGGGACGCTCTGAAGGAAATGATGCAAGGAACAAAGATACCAGAGATGCCACCACAAACATGAACCCAACAAAAATACAAAGACTCTAAATCCACATATTTCAATAATAACACTGAATGT
>NW_027532160.1:0-21005 GCF_008692635.1 Crocuta crocuta
TGGAAACTAATTTGACAATAAACTATTTGTAAAAAAAAAATCCCCTATAAATATAATGCAAAAATATCTTAATAAAACATTAGCAAATCATATCCAGCAATATATAAAAAAATGCATCATGATCAAGTGGAGTTTAGCAGACATGCAAGTTGGTATAATAATAACATGTCAATCAATGCAATTCACTACATTAGAAATATAAAAGTGGCAATGTATATAAAAAAAAAGAAGTATGAATTTATATTTTCAGTTTTGTTCCAATGATCTGTATGTCTGTTCTTACATCAGTACCACACTGTCTTGATTAGTGTAGTTTTGTGGTAAGCTTTCAAATTGAGAAGTGTGGATAGTCCAGCTTTGTTCTCTTTTTCAATATTGTTTTGGCTATTCTGGGTCCCTTGCATTTCCATATGAAGTTTGGATTAACTAGTTAATGTCTGCAAAGAAAGACAATTGGAATTGTGATAGAGAATGAATTGAAACTGTAGATTAGTTTGGCGAGTAGTGCCATCTTAACAATTTTAAATCGTTCAGCTCATGAACACCAAATGTCTTTCCATCTATTTAGGTCTGCTTTACTTGATTGCAACAATGTTTTATAGCTTTTAGTCAAGTCTTGTACTTCTTTTATTCAATTTCTTCTTAAGCATTTTATTCTTTTTGATGACGTTGTAAATGGAATTGTTTTCTTAATTTCATGTTATATTGTTCATTATTAGTGTATGAAAATATAAATGATTTTATCTGTATTTTCTTTTTTTACCAAAACTTTGTACACTTTGAATATTACCTTCTCATTCCCCCTCCCTCCAGCTCATGGTAATACCATCCTACTTTCTCCTTCTATGAATTTGACTACTTTAGATTCTTCATATAAGTGGTATGTAGTATTTGTCCTGTGGCTGGCTTATTTCACTTAGAATAATGTCCTCTATATTCACCTATGTTGTCACAAACGGTACAATTTCCTTTTTTGTTAGGCTGAATAATATTCCATTGTACATATATACCATATTTTCTTTATCAATTCATCCATCAATAGACATTTAGGTTGTTTTCATGTCTTGGCTATAGTGCATAATGCTGCAGTGAACATGGAAGTACAGATATGTCTGCAAGATCTTGATTTCAGTTCCTTTGGATATATACCCAGAAGTGGGATTGCTGGATTAGATAGTAATTGTATTTTTAAGTTTTTGAAGAACCACCATACTGTTATTTATACTAGTTGCATCAACTTACATTCTCAATAACACTTTGTAAGAGTTCTTTTTTCTCCATATCCTTTTTTCCCCTTCCATATCCTTAACAACACTTGCTATCTTTGGTTTTTCTTTGTTTGTTTGTTTTGATAATAGCTAACATAATAGGTATGAGGTGATAACTCATGATTTTGATTTGCATTTCCATAATGATTAGTGATCTTGAGCACCTTTCATATACCTTTTGGCCATTTGTGTGTCTTCAAAGAAATGTCAATTCAGTTTCTTTGCCCTTTTTTAAAAATCAGGACTTTTCTTCTATTCAGCTGTAGCAATTTTGAAATACAACTGATTTTAGGTTTTTTTTATTAAAATTTTTTAATGTTTTTTTTTTTGAGAGAGAAAGAGAGCACAAGCTGAGGAGGGACAGAGAGAGGGGAGACACAGAATATGAAGTAGGTTCCAGGCTCTGAGCTGTCAACACAGAGCCCCACATGGCGCTCCAACTCACAGACCATGAGATCATGACCTGAGCCGAATTCAGACACTTAACCAAGTGAGACACCCAGACACCCCTACAACTGATTTTAGTATTTTGATCACATATCTTGCAACCTTGCTGAACTTGTTTAATAGCTCAGATAGTTTTTTAGACGATTTATTTTTATTATCTATACACAAGATCATGCCATCTGCAAGTAGAGATAATTTTTACTACTTCATTTTGAATCTGGATGCCGTTTATTTCATTTTCTTGACTAATTATCTTGGCTAGTAGAACCTTGAGTAGAATGGTGAATGGAAATGGGGAGAGTGGACATCTTTTTCTTGTTCCTGAACTCAGGGAGAGAGCTTTCATTCTTTTGGAATTAAGTATGATGTTAGCTATAGACATTTAATAGACGTTCTTTATTAGGAAATTCACCTCTATTCCTCATTTGCTGAGTTCTTTAATCATATAAAAGGGTATTGGTTTCTCTGCTTTTATTGAGATGATCATATGGTTTGGTTTCTGTTCTTTATTTTATTAATACCATAAATAACATTGGTTGATATTTGTGTGTTTATTCAACATCACATTCCTGGGTCAAATCCCACTTGGTCATGGAACACAGTACTTTTTATATGTGGCTGGATTTGACATGATAGTATTTTGTTGAGGATTTACAACATCTGTATTCATGAGTGATAGTGGTTTGTATTTTCTTGTGATATATTCATCTGATTTTGATATTGGGGTAATACCGACCTCATAGAATGAGTTAAGATGTGCTCTATATTTTGAAAGAGTTTGTGAAAGATTGGCATTAACTCTTTAAATTAATTTAATAGGGGTGCCTGGGTGCTCAGTCAGTTGGGCATCTGACTTCGGCTCAGGCTCAGAGCCTGGAGACTGCTTCAAATTCTGTATTTCCTTCTCTCTCTGACCCTCCCCTGCTCGTGCTGTCTCTGTATGTCTCTCAGAAATAAATAAAACATTTAAAAATCTTAAATTAATTTAATAATTAGATACTTTAAATTCTTTAGAATTTACCAGTGAAGCCAACTCATCTTGGGCTTTTCTTTGTTGGGAGGCTTTTGATTACCAATTTAACCTCCTTACTCATTGTTGGTCTGTTTAGAATTTTTTATTTCTTCAAGATTCATTCTTGGTAAGTTGTGTATTCCTAGGAATTTATCCATTTCCTCTAAGTTATCCAATTTGTTGGCATATAATTGTTCATAGTAGTCTTCTATGATGCTACATATTTTGTGGTGTCAGTTGTAATATTTCCTCTTTCATTTATGATTTTATTTGCATCTTCTCTCTTTTTTTCTTGGTTAGTATAGCTAAAGGTTTGCCAGTTTTATTTATCTTTTCCAAAAACTAATTTTTAGTTTTGTTGCTCTTTTCTATTATTTTTCTGGTCTCTATTTCATTTGTTTACACTCTGATGTCTGTCGTTTCCTTCCTTCTGCAAACTGTGGACTTAGTTTGTTCTTCCCTTTTGAGTTCTTCAAGGTGTAAAGGTAGGTTCTTTATTTTCATTTCTTTTCCTTAATGGAGGCATTTATTACTTCCCCCCAAGAACTGTTTCTGCTGCATCCCATAGATTTGATATATTGTATTTCTATTTCCATTTGTTGTGAGAGTTTTTAATTTCCCCTCTGATTTCTCTCTGATCCATTGGTTGTTCAGGAGTGTGTTGTTTAATTTCTACATATTTGTGAATTTTTTAATTTTCCTTTTATAATTGCCTTCTAGTTTCATGTCGTTGTAATTGGAAAAGATTCTTTATATGATTTCAATTCTTGTTAAATTTTCTGGCTTGTTTGGGGACCTGTAATGTAATCTATGGTGGAGAATGTTCCATGTGCACTTAAGAAGAATGTATATATTCTTCCAGTAGAAACTGTTGTTGGATAGAATGCTCTGTATATGTCTTTTAGGTCCATTTGGTCTTTAGTATAGTTTAAATTCAAAGTTTTCAAATTATTTTTCTGTCTGGATGATCCATCCATTGTTGAAAGTGAAGTATTGAAGTCCCCTACTATGATTGTATTGTTGTCTATTTTCCCCTTCAGATGTGTTAGTAGTTTATTAATATATTTAGGTGCTCCAATGTTGAGTGCATATATATGATTGTTATATCTTCTCCTTTTTTATTATTGAAATATAGTTGACATACAATGTTATATTAGTTTCAGGTGTACACCATAGTGATTTAACACATATACATTACTCAGTGCTCACCATGGTAAGTGTAGTTACCATATGTCACCATACAACATTATTACAATATTATTGACTATATATGACCATGCTGTACTTTTTATCTCTGTGGCTTATTTTAAAACTAGAAGTTTAGACCTCTTAACTTCCTTCACCTATTTTCACCCATCTCTGTTTGACTTATTTCACTAGCATAATGCCTTCAAGGTCCATCCATATATATCTCACAACTTCTTTTTCCATTTCATCCATTGATGAACGCTTAAATTGTCTCCTAAGTCTTGTCCGATGTCTTGGCTATTGTAAATAATGCCACTATGAACATGGGGATGCAGATATCTTTTTGAGTTAGTGTTTTTGCAAAAACTCTCACCTTTATCTTCTTCCCATATTTTTGTTTTTGATGTCACAATTTACCCCCATTTGAAATTGTGTATTTATTAACAAATGACTCTAACTGTAGTTATTTTTAAAACTTTTGTCCTTTAACCTTTTTACTAGAGTTAAGTGGTTAACACACCATCATATTACAATATTATTCTAAATATGACTATATGCTTGTCTATACCAGTGTGTTTTATATGTTCATATGTTTTCATGTTACCTATTAGTATCTTTTAATTTCAACTTGAAGATCTCCTTTCAACATTTCTTATAATGCAGGTCTAGTGGTGATGAACTCCCTCATCACCATTTGTTTGTCTGGGAAAATTCTTATATATGCTTTATTTCAACAGGATAACTTTGCCAGATAAAGTATTCTTAGTTGGCAGAGTTTTTTCCTCCAGCAGTTTGAATATATCACCCCACTTTCTCCTGGCCTACAAGGTTTCTACTAGAAATCCATTGAATGTATTATGGGGGTTTCCTGATAAGTGACAAGATTCTTTTCTGTTGCTGCTTTTAAGATTCTTTGTCTTTGATATTTGACAGTTTTACTATAATGTATCTTAGAGAAGATCTCTTTGAGTTGAATTTGTTTGAAGATCTATGTACATCATGGACTTGGATAGCCAAATGTCTCCCCAGATTTGGGAAGTTCTCAGCCATTTGTTTCTTTAAATAAATGTTAGGCACTCTTCTCCCCCTTGTCTCCTTATGGGACTCCAATAATTCATAAATTGTTTCTTTTGATGTATCCCGTAGTTCAAGTAGGATGTTTTCATTCTTTTTTCTTTTTTCTCATGTGACTGCATAATTTCAAAGGTCCTTTCTTCTACATCACAGATTCTTCCATTTGATCCAGTCTAATGTTAATGCTCTCTATTGCAGTTTTCATTTCATTCATTGTATTTTTCAGCTCCTGAATTTTTATTTGGTTCTTTCCATGATTTCTATCTCTTTTTAAAAACTTTTAAAATGTTTATTTATTTTTGAGAGAGAGACAGAAAGAGAGACAGAGCTTGAGCTGAGGAGAGGGAGAGAGAGGAGACACAGAATCTGAAGCAGGCTCCAGGGTCTGAGCTGCCAGCACAGTGCCCAACTCAGGGCTCAAACTCACAGACTGTGAGATCATGACCTGAGGTGAAGCTGGACGCTTAACCGACTGAGCCAACCACGTCCCCCAATTTTGATCTCTTTGTTAAACTTCACATTTTGTTTGTGTATTATTTTCCTGATTTTGTTGAATTGTCTTTCTGTGATTCAGGCTGGCTTTCTGCATGTGTTCACTAGCTGTCTGCAAAAGCTTGATCTCCCTGTCACTGAGAATTTGCACAGGGAGCTTGCTAAGGGGTTAGGGAGAGATGGGCATGGAATGCATAGAACTATGGGAGTGTCTATGTGCCATTTGGGGTGATCTGCAGGCGAGTTGTCCTTAGCAGTTTGGGAACAGACTCCTGACACAGTTATTAGGATGCATGTTCCTTTGATATGTTCTGTTCTTAACCCCAACTGCTGTTCTCATAGCTACTCACCAACTCCAAGTTGTGCAACTCATGACTTGGTACTCTGGATGGGGAAAAAGAGAAATAGGCCTCTTTGGCAGTGTCCTGCACAGCCTGGGAAGCTCAGGACTCACTTACATGCTCTCATCTTCCCTTGTGGGAGAAATCATGAGTTGAGGGGTACTCTTCTGGCCCAAACCTGTACTGCCTTCAGTGAGGGATGATGCAGATAAAGTCATCTTTCTCTGCTGTGTCTAATCTTGGATTTTTTTTGGCTTAAACTGTATGTTGGAACTTCTCCACTGGACTCCTTGACTTTCATGAAAGCTCTCTTATCCATAGGTGAATGTCTAAATCAGTGCTCTCTAGGGTTTCTCAGACTGTGGCCAAGAGGTGCTGGATCCATTTCACAAGCCACATCAAGGTCCAGTCTGGACAAAATCTCCTTTTGAGTCCCTTGATGTATGGCGCTGGTGGTAAAACCAAAGCTAAATGGGGTTGTAGCCAAATCTTTAGGGGTACACAGCTGTATCAGGTCTATAGTTGGGGCCACAGTAGATGAGTCAGCAGCCTGGGTGTGGGCCTGTCTTTCTAAAACAGCTCTCAGTATCCATAGACTGTATCAGGATTTCAGTCTCTTACTTGGAACCCATATTCCCACCAAGGCACTTTTTCCTGTAGATGTATTCTGAACTGATGTTGAGAGGGGAATATGAGCAAAGGACATCTTATGTGGTCATCTTGTTGTTGATGTCGCTCTTCACTCCTCCTTTTTTTCTATGACTGTCTTCCCATGAGTACCACACTGTCTTAATTATTAACTATAGTATTATTAACATTATAGTACAAGCCTTGATGTCTGAAGTGTAAATCCTCCATGTTTGTTATTGTTGAAGATTGCTTTGGCTCTTCCAGAACCTTTGCATCTCCATATAAATTTTAGAATCATCTTGTTGATTTTCACAATATGTCAACACCTTGTTGACATTTCTATCGCTCTTGTATTGAATCTGTATAGACACTTTGGTAAAATTAACTTATCAAAAGAATGAGTTTTCTGACCCATGTACGTAGTATATAAATCCATTTATTTAGGTTTTAAAAATTTTTAAGCAATATTTTGTCATTTTCTATCTTCTGTAACTTTCAAATAACATTCTTTAATTTCTATTTTGTCTTATCTTTTTTTTTCTAATTTGAAGAAAACAAAACACCCAACCACAACTACTTGGTTTTTCTATTAGACATGAATTTTTCTTAAATATTGAATTCGTTCTCTATATCCTTTCCCCATCACAGTGAGACATCATAGTAATAATAATAGTAAATTGAGAGAGGTATAATTGAAATCATTGTACTCATTACAGGTGACAAAATCTCCATAAAAAAATCTTAAGATAGAGGGGCACTTGGGTGGCTCAGTTGGTTAAGTGTTGAACTTCAGCTCAAATCATGATCTCACAGTTTGTGGGTTCAAGCCCCATGTTGGGCTCTGAGCTGACAGCTTGGAGCCTGGAGCCTGCTTTAGATTCTGTGTCTCCCTCTCTCTCTTCCCTTCCCCCAACTTGTTCTCTCTCTCTCTCTCTCCCCTCCCCTCCCCTTCACTCTCCTCCCTCACCAAGATTAAATAAATAAACTTTTTTTTTTTAGATTTTAAGATAGAATGTGACAGCTCTGTGAGAAATTTTTTTCATCCTACTGTTTACTAATAATATCAGATTACACACCTCTTGCTTTAATATGTTTAGTTTCATGGAATAAAGTTTAGCAAAAACCATGTTCATTATTAGAATAGCCACTTAAGCCACCCTCTTAGTACCTTGGCCAGCTTATAAAAGAAAAACCTCTGATACTGTATTTAAGGAGGTGGTAGACTAGAAGAGGCTTTTTCTTAGTAAAATTTTGACCTGAGGGTCTTAAAGTCTAATGGCATACCCTTTTGTGTTTATTCATTATTCACAAATTAACTCCTTCTCTAGAGGTTAATTCTTATTATGTGTTTGATTGTGTCTAAGAATCTCATCAGAAAATTTTTAGGAGCCTAATTTCTGAAAAACTTATTCAGACTAAGCCCTGATTTAGAACTTTAGGCTGATTCTTCTGAGAGTTCTTTGGAACTTTGTTTTCTTTTAAATCATGTCTTCTAGTTTAATACACTTTAGAGTTTATGAAGTATTTATATTTACCTTATCTTGTTTGAACTTTATAACTATGTAAGACAAGTAGTGTTAGACAAACAAGTACACACAGGAGCTCCCAGAAATTTCTGCTGGCTTTCCTTTAACTTTAAATATTTGAGATAACCTTTTTGTTAGAATGTTTCCAGCATTGCCTAGTACAGGAATTGATTTTTATTTATTTTTTAATGTTTATTCTTGAGAGGGGGGGCATGGGAGAGAGACAGGAGAGAGAGAGGGAAACACAGAATCTGAAGCAGGCTCAAGGCTCTGAGCTGTCAGCACAGACAGGGGCTGTGAACGTGGGGCTTGAACTCACAGACTGTGAGATCATGNTCATCTGAATGTCCCCTTTGGAGAAGTGTCTGTTCATATCTTCTGCCCATTTCTTCACTGGATTGTTCGCTTTTCTGGTGTGGAGTTTGGTGAGTCCCTTATAGATTTTGGATACCAGCCCTTTATCTGATATGTCATTTGCAACTATTTTTCCCATTCCATCGGTTGCCTTTTAGTTTTATTGGTTGTTTCCCTTGCCATGCAGAAACTTTTTATCTTGATTAGGTCCCAATAGTTTATTTTTGTTCTTGATTCCCTTGCCTTTGGGATGTGTCAAGTAAGGAATTGCTGCGGTTGAGGTCAAAGAGTTTGTTTCCTGCTTTCTCCATCTAGGGTTTTGATGGTTTCCTCTCTCACATTCAGGTTCTTTATCCATTTTGAGTTTATTTTTGTGTATGGTGTGAGAAAATGATCCAGTTTCATTCTTCTGCATGTTGCTGTCCAGTTCTCCCAACACCATCTGTTAAAGAGGCTGTCTTTTTTCCATTGGATACTCCTTCCCGCATTGTCAAAGATTAATTGGCCATACATTTGCGGGTCCAATTCCAAGTTCCCTATTCTGTTCCATTGGTCTATGTGTCTGTTTTTGTGCCAATCTGTAGGCAGATTTTAAAGGTGGAAAAGAGTAGTCACTAACTCATTGTGTTGTGCTAATTAAATAAGTGAAAGCATGTAAAGTATTTAGAATGGATACTGACCCATAGAAGAATCAATAAATGTTGTTTCCTATTATTAGTACAGTCATCCTTCCAGAAAATATTTATTGAATACTTACTCTGAGCTAGATACTGGGCTAGATACCTAGGGTTGTTGTGAGAACGAAATAGAATGCATTAAGAATACTTAGCACTGTGCCCCCAAATGGAAATAACCAGAAGCCAAGAGGCTAGTAGAGAAAAGATTATTGAGCAGAGGACGCACCCTGCTGGTTAGTAAGGATAAAGAAAGGGAGAGGATTTTTTTTGAAAAGTCATACAGGAGTTTAAATGTGTTATTTCACTTATAAGAACATTCAGCGCATTACTCAGCCTCTACCAACCTCAATTTTCTCACTGGATAAATGGGTTAATATGAACTATTGCCAAGATTTGTGGTAAGAAATGAATACTATAATGGACATATTGTATGACACAGAAGACACTCAATCCATATTTGTTAAATTAATAAATACTTTTGCAATTCTCCATTGCATTCCTAATGACATAAGTAAATTAAGAATGGAGGAAAGAGTACAAAGATCTTTATGAGAAGGTATTTCTGAGGCTTGGCTATTGATAACACTGTAAACTCTAGCAGGAAACCCTTACTAGCCCTACAGAGCAAAGCTTTCTTTTTTCTTTTTTTTTATTTTACTTTTTACAAATAGTTTGTTGTCAAATTAGTTTCCACATAACACCCAGCGCTCATCCCCACGAGTGCCCTCCTCCATGCCCATCCCCCCTCCCCCCTACATCCATCAGTTCTCAGTTTTTGTCAGCATTCAAGAGTCTCTCATGGTTTGCCTCTCTCCCTTTCCCCCACCATTTACCCCTTTTTTCTCCCCCTTGGTCCTCAGATAAGTTCCTCCTAATCCTCCTATACATGCAAACATATGATATTTGTCCTTCTCTGCCTGACTTATTTCACTCAGCATAACACCCTCAAGGTCCATCCATGTTGCTACACATGGCCAGATTTCATTCTTGGTATAGATAAACCACATCTTCTTGATCCATTCGTCCACTGATGGACACTTAGGCTCTTCCCGTGTTTTGGCTATTGTTGAGAGTGCTGCTATGAACATTGGGGTACATGTGCTCCTATGNGAGCAAAGCTTTCATCAAAGAAAAATCCACCATCAAAGAGAGCATGAGGGGCCCTTCTTTAACTCTGTTTTTCCTTATATCCTACTAGGTCTTATCTCTGAAAAATAGTATTTCCAATATAAATGTTAAGGTTAGTCCTCATTCATTCAACAAATATTTATGGTCCTATACTTGTGTATTAGTCAGCTCAGGCTACCATAACAAAATACCACAGACTTGGTGGCTTAAACAACAGACATTTATTTTCTCAGTTTTGAACGCTGGAAAATCCAAAATCAAGGTGCTGGCTCAATCAGCTTCTGGTGAGAATTCTCTTCCTGCTTTGCAGCCACATTCTTGCTGGGTCCTCAAAAGCCCTCCCTCAGGGCATACATATGGAGGCAGGGGTTGGATAGTGAGAAAGAGAGTGGTCTTCTCTTTCTTACTCTTCTTATGAGGACAATTCTAATCACTTGGACCAGGACTTACCCTTATGACCTCATCTAACTATCTCCACAAAGCCCCTAAAACTAAATACAGTCACCTGGGGGGTAGGGCTTCCACATATGAATTTTAGGAAGACAGAAACATTCAGTCCATAACACTACGTATAGGCATTGTGATGGGCTAGAGTTAGAAAGATAAAAAGAAAACTTCCATGCCATGGTTTGTCTCCACAGCACACAGATAGTATCGCAAAGTGGTTTTGGAATCACACAGGTTTAAGGGCACCTGGGTGATTCAGTCGGTTAAGCATTTGACTTCAGCTTAGGTCATGATCTCATGGTTCGTGAGTTCAAGTACCACATCGGGTTCTGTGCTGATAGCTCAGAGCCTGGAGCCTACTTCAGATTCTCTGTCTCCTTCTGTTTCTGTCCTTCCCCTGCTATCTGTCTGTCTGTCTCTCTCTCTCTCTCTGTCTCTCGCATATAATAAACAGTAAAAAAAAATAACGATGGAATCATACAGGCATACATTTGATTGAGTCCAGCTGTGTGCTCTTGTACAAGTTACTTAATGAATTTGTGTTTCATGTCCCTTATTTATAAACTGAAGAAAGAAGAGTGCCTAATTCATTTATTCATTTAATAGAAATCTGTTCAGCAACTACTATATGCCAGCTATTCTGCCAGACCCGTAGGGTTCTTATGAAGGGAAAAGAACATAAAAATACATAATTTTCTTAGTGTAGTGTTAGTGTTCCATTAATGTGAGGCAGAGCCTCACTGAAAATTGAATTTCATGGCTAACACTTCCAACTCAACATTGTACCAAACAAAAGTCATTAATTCCCTCCTGGTATGCCTCTTACCACCTATCATCCCAGACAAACAAACAAAATCTGTTTTTCCTCCTGAGTTCCCTCTTTCCATTAACTTGACACCTAAGGAGTCATCTAAATTAGACACATCCATCTTCTTTGATATTGTTCCCTCTCCCCTACACACACACATCTAATTGGTCACTTCATAGTGGCACATGGGCTTGAAAGAGCTGATTGAGCTCTTCTCAACTCCATATCCAGTGACATCCAGTTGGTATCTTGAAATCAAGTACGGGGAAGTATTTACACTGTGGAAATCACCAAAAGCTATAATTGGATCNCCACTATTACTATCCTAGGTATGGCTCTTATTTCTTATCTAGCCCTATGCTAGAGCCTCCTAAATGGTCTCCTTGCCTTTGCCTGTTTTTTTTTTTTATGCTTTATTTATTTCTGAGAGAGAGAGAGAGAGCGCATAAGCAGGAAAGGGTCAGAGAGAGAGGGAGACACAGAATCTGAAACAGGCTCTAGGCTCTGAGCTGGCTGTCAGCACAGAGCCCAACACGGCCTGACCCCATGAACCATGAGATCATGACGTGTGCCAAAGTTGGATGCTCAACTGACTGAGCCACCCAGGTGCCCCTGCCTTTGCCTGTTAAGCCTCCATTCTGCCGCTAGAGCTTATTTTGTAAATGTGGATTGGATTGTGTTTCATCTGCTTAGAAAATCCCATTGCCTAGAGGAGTAAGTCCACCTCCCCCTCAGCATGATATTCAGTGCTCTTTACAATATGTACCCCACCCTACCTTGATCCAGTGTCTTGGACATCACTCTCCCTGCTCTAACACCCTCCACTGTCATCACAACTCATCTATTCGTTTTCTTGAACATGCCATGCACTTACATGCCTCTGTACCCTTGCTCATGCTGCTCCCTTAGCCTGGAAAGCCCTTCTCTGCCTGGTGACCAGTTTAAATATCAGCCCCTCTTGAAAGTCCCACAGTGACTCGTTGAGGTCAGAATTAATTTCTCAGTCTGAAGGGGAATACTTGTGCACTGCTGGTGGGAATGTTAACTGGTGCAGCCACCCTGGAAAGCAGTATGAACATTCCTCAAAAAGCTAAAAATATAGGTACCCTATGACCCAGCAATTGTACTACTAGGTATTTATCTGAAGGATACAAAAGTTCTGACTTGAAGGGGCACATGCACCCCAATGTTTATAACCACACTATCAACAATAGACAAAGTATGGAAAGAACCCAAATATCCATTGACCGATGAATAGAAAAAGAAGATGTTTTATATATATCCAATGGAATATTACTGGGTGATCAAAAAGAATGAAATCTTGCCGTTCACAACAATGTGGATGGAACTAGAGTGTATAGGGAAATTAGTCAGAGAATGACAAATATCATATGACTTCACTCATATGTAGAATTTAAGATACAAAACAGATGAACATAAGGGAAGGGAAGCAAAAATAATATAAAGACAAGGAGAGAAACCATAAGAGGCTCAAATATGGAGAAAAAACTGAGGGTTGTTGGAGGGGTGTTTTGTGGGGGATGGGCTAAGGGTGATGGGTATTAAGGAGGACACTGGTTTCGATGTGCACTGGGTGTTATATGTAAGTAATGAATCACTAAATTCTATTCCTGAAAAATATATACATATATTTTGATTTAAAAAAGAATTAATTTCTCTGTGCTATCAGGCTTAGCTTCTCTAAGAGGAGAAACCGTGATAAACAGAAATAGTAGTACTGCCAATAGCAGCAACCTTTACTAAGCAGAAATCTTTTGGATAGTTTGGCTTTGGTGACTCTGAACAGAAGAAAAGACTAGATAGAGAGCATGGGTGCTAAGCCTGGCTCATCTCTGTACAAGTCAGGAAATAGAATCAGAGATTCACATAGCTGGAAGAAAGGGTCTCTTTGGTTTCAGCAGAACTACACCTAACCCACCCCAGACTAGCAAAGAAAAACTTTTTGAGAATGTCTTGTAGAAGAGAAAAATAATCATAGAAAAGTACTTGCCTCGCCTCGTACCTCCCCTCACTGTTAACCTTCGTACCCTAAGTGGGAGGTATGAGGAACTTGAGCACTGGAATCTGGAGAGTATCTGTGTGTGGGTTGGTAGCTGGTTGGTGCTTAGGGTTCATTATGCTCACTCTGCCATTGCCCAGATTCCCTCACAATTAGATTGTTCACAAATGGTTGTTCACCAGCCCACTGTTTCTGAGGTTTAGCCCATCAGGAGTGGAAAACAAAAACAGGGCCACCAATTGGCAAAAAGACTTAAGAAAAAACAGCAGAGCTAGCACAGGAATGCCTGATGATGTTAATTCACTGTGTGTCTGCCCTTGGGCCCTCTAGCCCTTCCCTGGGAGGACTCGAGATATTTCACTGGGTTGGTTGTTGTTTAAAGACTATGGAATACCCGTCCAGCAAGAGAACATAAATGTAGAATTTTGTACAGTTCTGGCTACAATCCTATAAACAAACAGAAGTGCCCATGCACGGTTTTATGTCATTCTGTGAATTGAGTTCAAGAGGCCCTAACTCTTAAGTACTGCATATGAAATAAAGCAGTTAGTGCAGCATTAAGCTATAGGCAGAAAATGTAAAATATTTTTCCCACTTCAGTTTAATCACAGCTTGGAAGCAGGAAGCTCATTTGTTGCTACTTTTGTGTCTCTCACAAAACTTAGCACTACTGTGCACAGAGTAGATGCTTGGTAAACATGAAATCCAGGAATGGGGTTAAAGACTCCTGCCTAACAGCCATTAGCCTGATCAAAACAGTTCTCACCTCCACTCCCCACCTTCCTTAGTTCTTTTTAAACCTTGCCCCAGCAAAAGACCTACCTGCTCAAGGTTGTCTAAATCAGTCCACTCTTCAGTTGGCTCATTGATTAGATTTTTTCTTGAGAACAATTTTGCCTTTTCTTGGGGTCAGTTAGAGTACCCCAACTTGCAGGACTAATCCCAGTGAAAATGCTACTGGGAGAAGTTGGAATGATTTGTCATTTCTGGGATTTGCACCTAAGAATCACTGCTCTGCATCTGCATTGTGCTCTTTGTCATGTGATGGAAAACAGAACTGGTCAGGGCCTGGCTATGTCAGAGGAATCATTTACCTTAGAACAGAATGTATTGGCATGCAATAATTTCCTCTTTTTTTAAAAAAATTAACGTTTATTTGTTGAGAGAGACAGAGCATGGGCAGGGGGGAGGCAGAGAGAGAAAGGGAGGCACAGAGTCCAAAGCAGGCTTCAGGCTGTGAGTTGTCAGCATAGAGCCCGATGCAGGGCTCGAACTCATGAACTGTGATATCATGACCTGTTCCAAAGTTGGACGCTCAACCTACTGAGCCACCCAGGCACCCCAAAAATTTCCTCTTTAGTGTTGATAATTTTCTGAAACCACCAGTGAAACAAGCAGTTCTCTGGCATCTAAGTATCATTTCTACTCACCTCCTCCAACCATGGCACCTTTATGACCACTCTTCTCGGTACATGGTAGTTCCCCAGAGCGGTTCCAGCAAATGGGCCCATGAAACTGGCTGAAGAGCTGTAAAATTTTACTCCTATCCATTGATTCTTGACAAGTTTGCTGTGATTCTACACAAATAACAATAATAGCTAACATTTATTGAATATTTTCAGTACATGAGCTAATGCGCTAGGCACTTCACACGTAGATCTCATTTCATCCTTGTATCTACCCTATGTCATGAGTAATTTTATTATTTTCGTTTTACCAAGAGGAAATCTAAAGTCAATAAACAGGCATTAGAGTCAGGATTTGAGCCCAGGGAGCTGACCTTCAGAACCTGTGCTGGTAACCCCTATGCCATTACTACTCTGAGGTTTTAAAATTTGTGAGTGCTCAATAAATATTTGAATACAGAAATAAGTGATTAGAAGTCTCTATTTTCTGAAGGGCTTCTCCAAGGCCTCCCTCAAGTGGAATCACGTGTTTTTACAACTCCCTGGGCCATTGCTGTGAGCAGGGTTTAGACAGATGGCTAAGAGCAATTAGGTTGTGCTTGACATTTTTCAAGCACAATTGAGTCCCACTTCAGAAAAGTAGAGAGCAGTTCAAAAGTGAAATTACCTTCTCTGGTCTGTTGAATATGAGTTACCTCTGCTCGGGCAGCCTTTTAACTCTTAGCTACTCTCAGGAGGAAGGCTTAGGAATTGGGGAGTAGGTATCCCAAACTCACAACCTTAATAGCTACAGTTTTCTCGTGGGTAGAGGTGATGGTAAGGCAGGGAGAACTGAAGACATGATTAAAAAAAAAAAACAACTATTGGGTCATTTCATCTCTCTGTGCCTCAACACCTCCATTATGAAATAGGAGCAATCTCTCTGGCTTGCTTTCCATTTCCAAAGCAAAATCCTAAATCAAAGTGCTTGTAAGACTTCAAAAGCTCTCTGAAGGCATAGCTGCTTGTAAGCATTATCTCCAGAAATCGGGGTGTACTGCAAAGAGGTGTAATGGGAATGATTGGGGTAAAATAGTAGATTGAAAAGAAGCCAATGAGGAACTGCTGGAGTAGAATTTGCTCGTTGTTGGTAAGACGGTTGCAATGGGAGATTATTATTCATAATGCACTTCAGAATTACACAGCACTTTACAGCCATTCTTCAGTGCAGCCCTACAGTGCAGTCCTACAAATTGACATAAGACTAAAAGTAATAAGGCCAAGTCTGAGTCAGCCAGTGGGTAGTTAAGTATGAAGAGTGATTGAAATTAGAAAGTGACAAACATACCTCTCAGACCCAGTGCAGTATATCGTTAAGAGCCTTGTTTCCTGCTCTAATAGCTGTTTCCAAGAAGACTCTGACTTCACGCTGTGGCTGTGTAGACGTGGAGAACTGGGCTGATTTGGTGACATTTTGGGCTGCGTTGCACTGTACTTTGGGAAGACTGTGTCTGGTTTGCCCTAACACCCCTCTGTTCTTCCATTCCCTTAGAGCACTTCTTTCATTCTACTTTGTCTCACAGTTGTTTGAGAAGGTGTCTGCCTCCTGTTTGAGAAGGAGTATGGCTTAGTCATCTTTGTATCTTGGTTTGGTGTTGGAAATGTTTTACATAGCAGGCCCTTCCTAAGTGCCCTCCAACTCCAGGATCCAAATCAATTCAACCTGATCTTAGTCCTGGATGGCCTAATAATAGGCAGATCAAGCATATGCTTAGGAAATCAGCTAAATAGAGGCATTAAAGATTTTTCTTAGGGGCTCCTGGGTAGCTCAGTTGGGTAAGCGTTCGACTCTTAATTTTGGCTCACATTGTGATCTCATGGTTGTGAGATTAAGCCCCGTGTTGGGATACATGCTAGGCATGGAGCCTGCTTAAGATTCTCCCTCTCTCTTAAATGCATACATACATACATACATATGTACATATTTTTTAAGAAAGAATTGGATATTTGATATTTCAAAAAAGATTGACTTCACGCCCTCTAGGATGGCTAAAATTAAAAAAACAACAAGTATTGGTGTAGTAGGAATATGAAAAGGTACAGCCACTTTGATAAGCAGTCTGGTTTCTCAAAAAGGTAAACTTAGGTGTTACCATATAACCCAGAAATTCCAATCCTAGGTGTATACTTCAAAGAATCAAGGGAGCACCTGGGTGGCTGAGTCAGTTGAGCATCTGACTTCGGCCCAAGTCATGATCTCACAGTTTGTGGGTTTGAGCCACATGTTAGGCTCTGTACTGACAACTTGCTCAGAGTCTGGAGCTTACTTCGGATTCTGTGTCTCCTTCTCTCTCTGCCCCTCCCCCACTTTCACTCTGTCTCTCTCTGTCTTTCAAAAATAAATAAATGTAAAATAATTTTTAAAAAAGGAATTGAGAACATATGCCCATATAAAAACTTGTACACAAATATTCATAGCAACAATACTCATAATTACCAAAAAGTGGAAACAACCCACGTGTCTACCAAATGATGAATGGATAAGTGAATTGTGGCATATCCATGCAGTGGAATATCATTCAGCCATAGAATGGAATGAAGTACTGATCCACGCTAAAACATGGAAGAACCTTGATGACATTATGCTAAGTAAAAGAAGCCAGACACAAAAGACAACATATTGTATGATTACATTCATATAAAATGTACAGAATAGGAAAATCTATAGAGACAGAAAGTATATTAGTGGTTGTCTAGGGCTGGGAGAGGGAGTGGGGAGGTACTGATACAGGTGTTTTTTGGGAGAAGTGATAAAAATGTTCTAAAGTTAATTGTGGTGATGGTTGCACAACACTGAATATATTAAAAGTCATTAAGTTCTACACTTTTAAAGAGTGAATTATATGGCAATAAAAAAAGAATTACAGTAGTAATTATGGGAAAGATCACATTTTTGTTGAGCCATCTTATGCTTATTTTACAGGTTAGTATTATTTTTATCTTGAATTATAGGGGTGTGAGGTTTATAACATTATCTCTTTGGTTCTTTGGGTTTCTAAATATCTTGATCTGGCCCTGCTGGACTCTAGCTGCCCATCATACATCACATTGAATCTTTCCCTCTGCCTTCCCCTTCATAGTCATTTGCCTTGTGTCTCATACCTGTCTGGTAATTAGAATGAAAGTGATAAACTAATGAGTATAATGTATAATGACTGAAGATAGCCCTTATATTTTGACAGATGCCTTAACCTGAGAGAAGTGATTGATAGGAAACTGTAGGCCTCATGGCAGGGCTGGTGGAGGAAGTCATTTTGATTAGTAATGGCATTTCATTCCTCCTTAAACCATACCAAGTTGATACCTACTGACTCTACCCACTCCTATAAGATTGAATTTAAAATTGAACCTAAGAAGGGGCTAGTGTGGTAACTCTGAGTTTGATTGGTTATTGACCAAACAACACTGTGTGAGGCATCCTTTTATCACTGACAGATTCTCACCTTGAAATTACAATTTTGCCTCTGCTAGGCAAGTGTTTTGCCTTTCTTTTGTGTAACTGTATGAAGCTCACTACCAGATGTAAAAGATTGATGGCTCTTGTCTTTTAGGCCCAGGCTCACTTTAGATTCCAAAACAACTTCAGGATTTAAAAGTATCCCTGAAAGGGGCCTCTACCTGTTGGTGACCAAGGTACTTGCCAGATATTATGCCACTATGTGGTTTTGAATGCACCAAGAAGTAGTGATTTCTAGGATGTGTCCTACCTTTAATATTGAGGCCCTCTATAGGAGGAAAGAAGTTGGAAGAACATTATCATCAGAATCAGATGGATTTGGGGTAGAATCCCAGATTGCATTTCTTATTAGCTTAATAAACTTGAACAAGCTGCTTAACATCTCTGAACTGTAGTTTCCTTGTTTGTAGAATTGGGAACAAGAATCCTTACTTCTCCAAGTTGTAGTGGAAATTACAAGAGGTAACAAATGGCAAGTGCCTTACACTGTGTTTGACACGGAGTATGAACTTGGAAAATGTTAATTCCCTTCTCCTCTCAATACAAATTATAAGCAAGAAATGCCGACCTCAGCCAAGCAACCTAAACACAATAAAAGTAGAAATCAGTAGCTGTTCTCTTTAGTCCAGAGAACCAGTAGTTTTCATTGCATTGTATATCTTATCCTGGAATCTCATATGTAAAGATTTTTAGTACATGTGCATATGTCTAGTATTCTGGGCTGGCCAGAAGAATGGGAAGATTGATAACATGAAGGATGATTTATAAGAGTCTGACTGCCTTGTTGGTATGTCTACTTAAAGTTCTATAATATCTGATCTATTATGGGGCACCTTGGTAGCTCAGTTGGTTAAGTATCCAACTCTCCATTTTGGTTCACATCATGATTTCAACATTTTGTGAGCTCGAGCCCTGTATTGGGCTCTGCACAGTGTGGAGCCTGTTTGGGATTCTGTCTCTCTGCCCCTCCCTTGTGCATTCTCTAAACAAACAAACTTTAAAAAAATATCTGATCTATCATGGAAACAGGAGCTAATTACATTCCTGGCACTGCTTCCTTTCCTATAATCTACTCTGGGTCTTTATTTCTTCTGCAGATAGGTAAGCCACTAGGACCTTGAAGCAATAGAAATAATAATATTTTACATTTGAATAGCACTTTATAATTTCAGTATATTCAATATATGTTCACATTCATTATCCTGTTTGATTCACAACCTAATCAAGTGAACAAGGCAGATATAATCCTTTTTCTGGAAGAGGAAAAAAGAAACATGTCTCAAAAAGGTTAACAGCAATGTAGTAGCAAAATTGGATTAGAACCTTTGTCTTCTGACTCCTAATTTGGTGTTCATTCCACATTAACTGTAACTGAAATGGTTTGGACCTAAATGGAATACATTTGAAAACAAACAGAACATAATGTTTGGTTATATAATATCCTAGCTGCTGGCTCTGGTTTAGCAGAAGCTTTAAGAACAGTAAAAGAAGGTGGAAGGTAACCAAGTATGTAAGATGAGTTCTGCATTTTGAGATGTTTGACAAAAGCCACAGAGGATGTTCAGAACATTGACTGGAACAACACTAAGACTTCAATTCTTAGTCCATCATGGCTTTGCATTATTCTTTATCAACTCCAATGACAAAATCTAGGCTTTCAGCATTGTGGCCCTACATTCCTAAAATATTTCTCCAACTTATCTCCTAACTTCCTGCTTCCTTGTCTATGTCATACACACTTAATGAAACTCCCCTCCTCCTACTGTCTGACTCATTCTCACATCCAAACATCTCCTGAGGCATTTCGCCTTTGTCTATCCCTCTACCTAACCTTTCAGTTTTGTTGCACAAAACCCCCATTCATTGGAAGCGACCTCTGCTAGACAAATAAAATAAAGTGGCAAAAACCACTCTGGAAATAACTGACAGAGGGTTATTATTCTTGTCCTCTGCATTTTCTTAGTGCTGCTTTTTACTTCCCAGCCTGACCTAAAACCTGGAAACTCTTTGCCCTGATGCTTTTACTTCCCTCTAAACTTTCTCCACTTGTCCATAAACAGTCTTGACATGGTTATGTGTGTGTGGTGGGTTGTGGGAGAGGGTGGGTGTGAGGGGGGCTTTCTCTAGTAAGGAAACATTCTTCCCACTTCTCAGCTCACAGAAGTCAGCAAAATTCCTGCTCCTCACATGTTTTTAGAGAGCAGAGAAAGTGTCAGAGGCAAGGAAAAGGTTGAAGATGGAAGCAGGAGAAAGAAAATTTATGGAAAAAGTCTCAGAGGAGATAGGAAGAGAATGTTCTGAGATCATGAGCAAAGGTATTGACCTTAAGGAGGGGGAGAAAAAGGGGTCTGCTTTGTCTGGGGATGATAGAAGGAGAAGAAAACTGGAAGAAATTGAGGTAGAAAAGAATTTAGCAGAGGTAGCTCCCCCTTTCTCAGTAAAGCAAGAATGGAGATTATTTGCTGAAGTAGGTATGCTTGGGTTGGACGTTTGAGAAGAGTAGAAACAATTTGAAGTAGTTTTGGTACATATGGTCAGGGACCCAATAGCAATGGAATGACCCTACACTACCTCTCCCACCCCCAAGAGACAAAAAAGCTATTCAGAGTTTATTTCTCCTTAGCAACTTAGCAAGTAGTAAGGGTGGGAAAAATGATAAAAGGAAAGGATAATATGAGAAGGATTCACTGG
>NW_027532160.1:21052-23859 GCF_008692635.1 Crocuta crocuta
AGAGTGTTCTGTTTCACCCTCACTACCAACTCCTCTGCTTCAGACCCCCAGCTGATAAATACCTACAACTGCCCCCTACCTGGCATCCAAGCTTTCTGGCCTTTCTCTTCTCCATGTCACCCTTCATTGCACTTATAATTCTATTGCATTCATGTTTAATTGTCTTCCCCATTAGGCTGTGAGCAACTTCAAGGCAGTTTCTGAGTCTCTGAGTCTTCTCTGTGCCCTGGGGATCTACTACAGACCTAGCATATAGTAGGAGCTCAGTAATTGTTCTTTAGATGAAAGCCATTAGAATGATATTTCTAAAACATAAATATGACCATGCTGTCTGCCTTTAAAAAAACTCTTAAATGATCCTTAGCACACCTCCTTGTGTGCTTCCATAGCCACCTCCTGACACCTCCCATTTCTCACCCATGTCCCTAGCTTAGCTTAGCTATAGTTAACTAGTACTTGCAGTCCCTCATCAAGCTGAGTTCTCTGAGGTTTGCAGATACTTTTTCTCTACCTACCTAGAAATGCCCTACCTATACTTGTCCACCTAGCATAGTCTTGCTCAATGATACGGGATGGGTCTAAATGAGGTTTAAATGTCAGAGTGGACTTGTCTATTAAGGAAAGATGTTACCTCTCCTGCAATACAATTAGAGACTGTCTATCCTAATACCCTCCAGGAAACAAAACAAACAAATCTCCAAATACCTCAGAAGACCAACAACAGTAAAGAATGTGCCTTCAGTGGCCTGTGAGATGGCACTTAGTGAAAAGCCCACAGGAGCGAAGCCAGTAGACCAAATACAGTAAAGTAGAGAAGTACAGCAGGCTCTGTGCGGACCATGGCAAACTGGAGAACTCTACCTCATCTCAAGGTCATTTGTCTTTTCCTTTTTATACTCCATTCATGGCCTTAACCATTTTTTTGGTGGGATCTGCTCACTTGGGACTCTTCAGAGAGAGAAGTCTGACCTCTAAGGTCCCTGTGTCTCTAACCTCTAAAGGAAGGGAGGCAATTTGAGTAGATGAAATAGCTTGAGAAAAGGCACAAAGGATGGAAAAATTATCTGGGGAAATTCTTCTGCCCTGGTTACATTTGTCTCAGTGATCTATGTAGTCCTGGCATCTCTTCAGGCCACTACTAGATAAATGGAGGTGGAATAGCAGTGGTTCACCATGTGGACATTGCCCACATAGGTCTAGGATAAGCCTTAGCTCCACAACACATTAACTGTGTGGCCTTGGACAAGTCATTAAACCTACTGTTAACACTCCTTTATCTGTAAGATGGGGGCAATAAAACAAGATATTTTAAGTGTGTTGTGAGGATAAAATGAGCAAATAATGTGTGCAAAGCACTTCCAATATATGCTCAATAATGTTATCCATTATTATTGTTATTAGTATAATCTAATAATTAAATCTTAGGTATTGCTAGCTGATAATGGCCTATTTTTTTTTGCCTGATAGGTAACATTACAATTTTCACAGGAGCCCTTGGTGCTTTAAACAGAAATAAGGAGGGGTAATCTTTTTCATCATGATGGAGTCAGTGGGAAAGAGATTAGGGAAAGCCTTTTGTTATGCCCCTCAAACTCTGTGCATTTATTTTCATGGAGGCTGGTACCATACATTTGTATCTGCAGCCTGAATCTTTTCTCTAGAGGTAGAAAAAGAAAAGGATTACTCCAAGCGTTCCTTGTGATCTGGAGAAGTCCAACTGCAGTCAAAGTGGGCACCTCATCCAACTCAGTCTCCTTCCTCCTTTTAAGACCTAAGACTCTGGTGTTGTTTGGCCTACTGGTGAGCTGGTGGCGGGGTGAATAGTGAGTCAGGTTCCCATGCATTTGGTGTATGTCTCTTGCAGTCGTTCTGCATCCGTGCTAATCCAAACAATTTCTCAGAGTGTTTGCTCTGGTCTTTCTTCTAGCCAACTCTCCCCTCCAAGTCCTTCCAAGTCAGTTGTAAAGGACTCCTGGGGCTGCATGGTATTGAGAAACCCTGCAGGCTGCCAGGGCTAAGACCAGGGCTGGGACTCAGGGTCTGGCCTGGGCTAGGCTGGGTAGCTAAGAAAAGTTCTGTTGAGGATGTGTAGGTGGAGAAGCCAGATGTGCTTCCAAAGGCACCTTCAGAAATCAAAGGCCTTTTCTGGGCCTGCATGGAGGCCTGGCTTCTGCTGCTCTGGCCAAGCAGGAGGAGCCACTCACATAGTTCTGAAAGCCTAGCATGGGGGTGGGGCAGTTGGTTCCCATTTTGTTTTCTTGCTTTTATTATTTTTAATGTTTATTTATTTTCGAGAGAGAGTGCACTAGTGGAGGAGGGACAGAGAGAGTCAGAGGATCTGAAGCAAGCTCTGTGCTGACAGCAGACAGCCTAATGCAGGGCTGAGATCATGACCTGAGCGAAAGTCAAATGCTTAATGGACTGAGCCACCCATGTGCCCCTGTTCACTTGTTTTAAAGAGGAGAGTAAGGGGCGCCTGGGTGGTTCAGTGGGTAAAGTGTCCGACTTCGGCTCAGGTCATGATCTCATGGTTTGTGGGTTCGAGCCCCGCATAGGGCTCTATGCTGACAGCTCAGAGCCTGGAGCCTGCTTCTGATTCTGTGTCTTCCTCTCTCTCTGACCCTCCCCTGCTCATTCTGTCTTTCTCTTATTCTCTCAAAAATAAATAAAACATTAAAAAAATTTTAAAAGAGAGATTAGGCCTTGTCACTAAACTTTTACTGAAACCAGCAGCCTAAGTTTTTAAAAATTTCATCTCAAAAGAAAAAACACATACACATACACAGCAATTATTTCCTAGCTGAGGG
>NW_027532160.1:23907-25064 GCF_008692635.1 Crocuta crocuta
TCAGTCCCTATAGACAGTTTGTAAGCACTAGACCCAGGTCCTTTGGGCCAGGAAATATGTTCTATTTTAAATTCCAGTGCCATCAGAGCTTATAGAATTTTTAGATGCAAATTCTTTTTTTTTATTTTTTAAATGTTTATTCATTTTTGAGAGACAAGAGAGACAGTGTAAGCAGGGGAGGGGAGCAGAGAGAGGGAAGCACAGAATCTGAAGGAGGCTCCAGGCTCTGAGCTGTCAGCACAGAGCCTGACGCGGGACTCGAACCTACGAACTGTGAGATTATGACCTGAGCCAAAGTCAGATGCTTAATCAACTGAGAGACTCAGATGCCCCAGATGCAAATTCTTGAAGTTATGCAACAACCTCCCCTGCCCCAAATCAGTTTCTTTCTCTCATACACACCTTGTTCTCATAAGTGGGAGGAGGAAAGAAGAATGCTTCTCTTATCCCTGGCCCTGGCCTAGAGCTACTAGAGTTTTAAGTATGGTATATTTGTGTAGGAGGATGGCAGTGGTGACTTTCTGACTGCTATTCAATCTATCCATCCATTCAATTTACTCATTCAACAAATATTTATTAAGTAACCTACTGTGTGCTAGGCACTCTGTAAAGGGATATAATCCCCTCTATCCATTTAGTGGCTTTTCCGAGTTCTCTCAGCATATTTGGAACTTATACCCTCTTCTCCTTAACAGGGTTAATAAAGGAGTAAAGCCTGGTACGGACAGAAGGAGGGAGAGTCAGGGGTAGTTGNAAAGGCACCTTCAGAAATCAAAGGCCTTTTCTGGGCCTGCATGGAGGCCTGGCTTCTGCTGCTCTGGCCAAGCAGGAGGAGCCACTCACATAGTTCTGAAAGCCTAGCATGGGGGTGGGGCAGTTGGTTCCCATTTTGTTTTCTTGCTTTTATTATTTTTAATGTTTATTTATTTTCGAGAGAGAGTGCACTAGTGGAGGAGGGACAGAGAGAGTCAGAGGATCTGAAGCAAGCTCTGTGCTGACAGCAGACAGCCTAATGCAGGGCTGAGATCATGACCTGAGCGAAAGTCAAATGCTTAATGGACTGACCCACCCATGTGCCCCTGTTCACTTGTTTTAAAGAGGAGAGTAAGGGGCGCCTGGGTGGTTCAGTGGGTAAAGTGTCCGACTTCGGCTCAGGT
>NW_027532160.1:25335-32102 GCF_008692635.1 Crocuta crocuta
TCAGTCCCTATAGACAGTTTGTAAGCACTAGACCCAGGTCCTTTGGGCCAGGAAATATGTTCTATTTTAAATTCCAGTGCCATCAGAGCTTATAGAATTTTTAGATGCAAATTCTTTTTTTTTATTTTTTAAATGTTTATTCATTTTTGAGAGACAAGAGAGACAGTGTAAGCAGGGGAGGGGAGCAGAGAGAGGGAAGCACAGAATCTGAAGGAGGCTCCAGGCTCTGAGCTGTCAGCACAGAGCCTGACGCGGGACTCGAACCTACGAACTGTGAGATTATGACCTGAGCCAAAGTCAGATGCTTAATCAACTGAGAGACTCAGATGCCCCAGATGCAAATTCTTGAAGTTATGCAACAACCTCCCCTGCCCCAAATCAGTTTCTTTCTCTCATACACACCTTGTTCTCATAAGTGGGAGGAGGAAAGAAGAATGCTTCTCTTATCCCTGGCCCTGGCCTAGAGCTACTAGAGTTTTAAGTATGGTATATTTGTGTAGGAGGATGGCAGTGGTGACTTTCTGACTGCTATTCAATCTATCCATCCATTCAATTTACTCATTCAACAAATATTTATTAAGTAACCTACTGTGTGCTAGGCACTCTGTAAAGGGATATAATCCCCTCTATCCATTTAGTGGCTTTTCCGAGTTCTCTCAGCATATTTGGAACTTATACCCTCTTCTCCTTAACAGGGTTAATAAAGGAGTAAAGCCTGGTACGGACAGAAGGAGGGAGAGTCAGGGGTAGTTGCTGAGGAGAGGCATGGAGGAAATATATTTTCTAAAATCATTCAAGATCCCTTTTGTTTCCCTTATTGTGGAGGTTTTTTTCTAAATATAGATCTAATGGGGGTAAGCGTAGAACTTAAGGGTGACTGGAAGGCTTCCCTAGCCTAAGACTGAGCCTTGGGTACCAGTGACGATTCTAGAGCAGAATGTTTCAGCCTCCAACACAGAAGCTGAATCCTGGCCTGGCTACTGAGGGACCTGCTAGCTGCTGGCTCTGAAGTTGGCTTTGGCTCTGGGCTAGATCTGTGGAAGTTGGGGCCCAGGCTCCTCACTCAGCAGCTTGTATTGATCTCCGGGCCTCTTTTGTCTCCTCCTCCCCAGTGGAAGCCTCTCCCCCTTTCCCCCTCTGCCTCAGCCTCTTCCGCTTTCCTCCTCTGCTTCTAATGAATTGAAATCTCCAGCCGAGAGCCGAGAGCTGTTAAGGCTCTGGTAGTTTTACAAAACTGTCCTTGCTCTTGCTGCATTTCGCCCAGTCAAGGGTATCTTTGCCGGAGGTCGGAATGATGCTGTTAGTCCTGATGTGATTGCATAGCAACACACAGCGGCTCTGAGTGGGGAGGAGGAAGAGAAAGAGAAGAGGGCAGGAAGGTGGGAGAGACAGAGGGAGAGTGTGCATACAGCAGCTGTCGGCATCCCTGTCTGAGGGACTTCTTTGCTGATTCACAGAGGCAGTGAGGGACTTCTTTGCTGATTCACAGAGGCAGCCCAACGCCGGCCTCCCAGATCCCAGTTGCAGCCTGCTCCTCAGACCTGACGGAATCAGAAGGTAGGCCACAGAGAAATGATTCCCAAACCTCGCCCTTTTCGGGCTGGCTGAGAGTAAATGACTGAGGGAAGGGAAGCTCCAGAGGTACTCTGTGTGCAAGTGTGTGTGTGTGTGTGTGTGTGTGTGTGTGTGTGCGCGCGCGCGCGCGCGCGCCCGTGCGCCTGCCTGCTGCCTGCATGTGCCTTTGGGGGAAAACTTGCTTTTAATAATGCCCACAATGAAGTAACTACTGCTTGGATTCAGTGTGGGGAGAAAAGGTGCCCTGGATCAGAAACTCAAGGCAATTTGAGCAACTAATGAATAAGAAGAAGGTCCACAGTTTGCTTCTTAGAGAGGAAAGGGGTATTATTTGTTTGTTTGTTTGTTTGTTCATTTATGTTTGTTTTCAATGACATGCTTTTTGTCCAAGGATGAATTTCCTGGTGGGAGGGAAGGGAAGGGGTGTGGGGAGCATTCGCTGAAAAGGGAGGAGAGAGGAAATGTGGGACCTCAGAGAAGGTTCCCTGAGCAAACGAATGTCTGGTCAGCAGAGCTGACACAAGAGAGCTTCCCTGGAGTAAACTGGGCTCTGATTTAGAAGCCTGGTGCTGAAGGCACATCCTGATACCTGCCCTTACTTCCTGGTTCAATTTATCTTTCCTGTTGGATTTTGCCCTTTGCTTCTTCCCTTGGTTGCCTTTCTACTCCTGTAATCAGGAGGGCACCTCTCCACTCCTGAGAGCATAGCTTGGCATGCTTTGATATGGGGCTTACCTCTACTGGAGTCAAACACCTTGTTCCTTCTGGTCTCCTCACCTTTCCTGGCACCAGGCCCAATGTCCCAGCCTGGTAAGTCGGCCTGAGGCTGTGTGGGTAGTTAAGGTTTGTCCTGTCTTTGGTAGGCAGGTGGAGCTAGGCCTCATGGGTGTTGGTTCCAAGCAGGTAGCTGGGCTGGGCTGGGGTGAAGTGGAATAGAGAAGGAGGGCCAGCAGCAGTAGCTGCCCGTTTCCACTGAGAGCATGGTGCATACTGAATGGAAAAGAACATACTTTCCTCTTATGTTTTCTTTGTGATTGTTCAGAAGAACTAAAGCCGGGGGTAGGGGGGAACCCTCTATGTCTAGTTTAACCTTAGTTCCTGACTTTTCCAAAGGCATCCTTGTTTCTAGATTAAAGGCCCACAGGTAAATCGTCTTTTAAAGGCCCCATGGGAACCAAAAACCTTGGGAGATTTGCTCTCTGGAATTTGGGTGGGGCGATGGTTCCAGGGAACTTTGGAGCCTTGTAAGGAAACCCTCCTGGAAATGGAAATGCTGCAGGTGAAAGTGATAAGTACCCTGTCCCTGAGAGAAGACCAAGTCCCTCTTTTGCTGGGTGGGTCAGCCTCTGCCCTGCAGTTCTGCTTCCTGCAAACTCTTGCCAGGAAAAGAAGACACATGGAAAATGTTGCTCTTCCTATTAGAGTTGTTCCCCCAGGCATTCTGCTCTTGCCAAGTATCTCTCAGCTCCAGCCCAGAGCACCCTTCAGTTCCAAAATCACCCAAAGGAGGAGAGCATGGCCGGAAGCAGCAAACTTAACAAAGGCCCAAGAGCCAGATGTAGAAAGAGTATCTGGGACACAGCACTTNGCCAAATGGGATGGGCTGTCACTAATGAAGCCCAAGAAGATATCCTTCTAAACTTTCCAGGGACCCTCACTCAAAGGAAACTCACTGTACCATCAAACCACATCCCTCCCTTATAAAGGATTCTGAATACACACTGGCAACTGAGATAGCAAGTGAGACAAATCCTTCTAGGATAGCATTTATGAAACTGATGTCTCATAGAACACTGTTCTGAGAGAATGTTAATAGATTCTGTTTTAAAATAAGGTGGTGGTGGTGGTGGTAGTGTGGGGGTACATTCTATGATCAATTAATTTTTTGAAAATGCTTCATAATGGAGCTCTCTGCTTAGAGAGTCACAATGTATGGAAGCATATTCAAGGCTCTGAGATGTAGTGCCATAAATAAATCTCTTTATATTTGTTTAACCTGGTATATCCCAAACTGATTTGACCAGGGAACACTTTTCTACATGGAAACCACTTTAGCATGATGCAGACATAGTTTTGGAAACTGCTGCTCAAAACACAAACAAACAAAGCTGGAAGAAATTGTTGTGTGGAAAAAACTTAGTCCAACACTGCGTTTTTAAATGTGAAAAAAAACTGAGAGGTTAATCAAATTGTTCTCCTTTCCATAGCTGATGAGTATCTGAGAGAGTGGGACCCTTATCTCCTGATTATCAGTCCACTGCTGCTTCTCTAGCAGGTTCCCTTCTGTGAAACTATTCCCAGAAAAATCAAACAACTTTAAGGAATAATGCTGTCATTTGGAGTACAACACTTGTATCTTACACATTTTTTTAGTATTTTGTTGTATCTGAAAAGTGAATGTTTTTCATCATGAGATTTGTTGCATTGTTTCAAACAATGTATTGTGAACATTTTTATACTTTCAAAAAGATATAAAAAATAATATAATGAAAATCAGAATACCCACCACTCAGTTAAAAAAAAAAATCACCAGTAGAGTTGAAACCCTCTGTCAATCCTTCTATAACTAAATCTCCCTCCTCTCCCCACCACCTCCCTCCACAGTAACCACTCTCCTGGATTTGGTGTTTATGATTCTCATGCATTTATTTATACTTTTGTTACATATGTATGTGTCTTTAAACAGCACACACCACTTCTTTTCATGTTTTAAAATTTTATATCAATGGTATGTTTTCTTGTCCAAGTTTTAAAAATTCAGTGTTATAGTTAAGAATCATCCATGTTGTGACATGTGACTCTAGGTCACTTATTTTTTTCACTATTGTATAGCATGCCATTTAATGAATATGTCATGATTTATTTATCCATTCTGCTGTTTATTGACATTTAGACTATTTCCAGTTTTTGGTTCATAGGACTATTATGATCATTTCTTTGTAGATATTCTTATGTAAGTATTGGTATTGGGTACATATCTAGAAGAGAATCACTCCATCACAGGGTATGAGAATCTTCACCTTTGGGAAATATCATCAAATTGTTTTGCAGAATGGTTTACTAACTTATACTCCCACCAGCAGTGTATCAAGGTTTCAGATGCATTGTATTAATTGGCCTTAGAATAAAATGCTCCCCATGGGGATGCATCTCTAATTCTTTTCACTGGAAAATAAACTCCATTTCTCAAAATTGCTTGACAGCTAACTTCTCAGGAACACATTTCCTTGTTTCTGTTTGTAAATGAGAGGGTTGGTCTAGATATTCTCTAAGGTCCCTTCTAGTTTGACAATCTGAGGCTCCGTGATTTATTCATTAAGTGAGAACATCTGAAGCAAAACCTCACTTTTTGGCTACATTGCAAGAATTATTTTAGGAACAGATAACAGGGTCTGGTACCAGTGAAATGTGTGTCTAGTCTCTTAGTGCCATGCTGTCAGGTAGAAAGTCAGTGTTCTGAGAGGGGGAGGGGCATCATTCCGTGTTTGCTTGAATTGGAGAGAGGAATCTATAGCCCACGGGAAGGGAGTCTTCTTCCCCCTGCTCTGTTCTTTGCCAAGCCTCTCATGATTTAGAAGTCTTCCCTATTTATTTATTTTTCTTCTAAGAATAATAAATGCTTGTTATAAAATACATGCATTTATATGTGCATGTATAAATATGTATATAGGTATACATAGTTGTGTATGTATGTAGATGTATCTACATATGTATCTACATACATACACAAAGCATATAAAGTCAAAGGGAGAATCCCCCTCACACAACTCTCCAGAGTAATGTTACAGAACAGTTTTATGTATCCTTGCAGGCTTCCTTTCCATGCATATACATATAGATTTTTTCCAAAAGCTTTTTGCATAATTGGTGTTCTATCAGACATATTATTCCTAACTTATTTTCTTTTATCCAAAATATGTATCTTCATTATCTGTTCAAATCAGTGTATATAGATCCACCTTTTTCTTTTTAACAGCTGCATAATATTTCATTTTGTGAGTGGCTCCAATAATAGGTAATATTCGAGTACTTACTAAGTGTCAGAAACTATGAAATAACTCCTTGCAACAAGGCTACGAGGTAGATCTCTTTGTCATCCCTATTATACAGGTACAGGGATTAGAGCACAATAAAGTCAATAGCTTGTCCAAACCTGTGCTGATAAGTTATGGAGCCAGGAGGCAAATCTGAGTGTCCTGGCTCAGAGCCCACAACTTTACCTGTCATGCTTTGCCACTTCTCTGACATGGTCCACTTAACCAGTCCCCTGTTAATAGACATTTGAACCAATTGCAGAGTTTTGTTATTGCAAACAATGCTGCAGCAGATACCCTCATCCATTTCTGCAAGTATTTCTCTAGGATAGGTTCCTTGACTTCTCTAGTTTTATAGGTAGGAAGAGATTATTCACTCATTAAAAAACAACAACAACAACAACAACAACATTTACTGAGTTGTAAGGCACTGGAGAAGCTCAGAGGTCAGACTAGGAGAGTTGACCATAATTTTACTTCTTAAATGTCCTAGGAAAGTCATTTAAATATTCTGTAGGGTTTGCCAGCTGGGTGGTACCCCAGGCCCCAGACTCACTGCATCCTCTAAGCTGCTTGTGTCTTTGCATGAGTATGGCATGACTGAGTCAGTGCTTGGGCTCCCACCTGGTGGTCCATAGCCAAAAAAATCTCTGCTTGCTAGGAGTCAGTGACTACAATGCCTCAGGGCCTGGGTTCTAGAATTTACAGAGGCAGAATAGTGTAACAGTGAAGAACTTGTATTCTGGGACACACCTGCCTGGATACAAATCTCAGCTTCTCACCCTATATTCACAATATCTCTTTGAAGCAGTTATTTGCTGCCTCTGTTCCTCTGTCTTCTTAGCTGCACAGTGGAAACAATAGAAACCACTTCATAGGGTTATTGTGAAGATTAAATGACTTGGTGTATATAGACTGATTAGTTAATTATGTAAAACATGGAATACAATAAATTTTAACTGTCATTATTTATTTTGGCTATGGAAAAGCTGTGACACTAATCATTACATGAAACAGTTGAATAAGTCCATGGCATTTTGGTGAGGAGTAGGGAAGGGAGGGAGGAAGTAGCTGTTAAGTAGCTAATATATTGACACAGTACAAAAGGATATTCAGTAAAAACTACATCTCTTGTTCTTGAGCTTTTGTGGGCATGGG
>NW_027532160.1:32111-42061 GCF_008692635.1 Crocuta crocuta
AGTGACTACATGGGAATTTTCTTTATAAGAATTCTATATATTTTATACATATGGTTTATGCACTTTCTACAGGTATGTTTTCTCAGTTTTAAAAAGAGAGAAAATCCCAAAGGAATAGAGGGAATTCTCCAACCTCTGTCTAGTAGCCACCTGGCTCCCTTCTCTAAAGGCAATCAATAAAAACAGATTCTTTTGTATACTTTTATTGCATGTAATTTTTTGCATAAATAATTTTTCTTTTGCATATATTTGTCTTTTGGTTTGACACAAATGTAAACTAACTATTTTATTTTTTTTCTTCTTTTCTTTTCACTTAACGTTATGTCCTAAGATATTATTCCATATTGGCACATAAAGAGTTCTTAATTATGTTTTTAACAGCTGTGTAGAATTCCATTGTATGGATATGCCATTGTTTATTTAACTAGTCCCCTAGTAATGGATATTTAGGTTGTTTGCGTTTTTTTTTCCATTTCAAGGATTGCTTCAACTGCTAGCATTCTGTATACATCATTTAACACAAATACAAATAAATATGTGTATCCAAAACCTTTTTCTTCATGCCTCCTGGGATTTGTACCTACAAAGTTGAGAACCTATATACTTACCTAATTGCAGTTTAATTCCATAAATCAAGTCAGGAAGCATTCACTGAATGCGTGCTCTGTACGTGGCACTGTCTTAAAAAATATGTGGGATAGAAATAAATATCAGGCATGTACCTTATCCTCCATGAGCCAATAATTTTGCTTTCATGTTGGAATCCTGGTATTTCTCACATGTTTTTAAAGCTTTAATCTCTGCCCAAAAGAAACAGTGTCTCCCCTCTGAATCTTACTGGAAGGACCTATGTGTGGCTTTGAAAACCAAGAAAGGTATTCCTTGTAGCAAAAAGCCACAGTTTGGCATCTAGTAGGATCCCTAGGGGAGATCACAGAAGCATCAGTTCCACCCCCAAAACATCCTTCACACTACTCCATGTGTACAAATTACCTTAGCTCAAAAGCATCTCTTTCCTATACATCCTAAATCCCTCCAACTTAAGGTGAATACTTCCTTCTCTGTGACCTCTCATGACATGATTTCTGTGTCCCACATAAGGTATGAGTCATTTTTTCCCTTCAGTTATACTTTTTAAAAATGTGTCTTATTTCCTACACTTGGCCATCTGGGGACTAAGATTCCTCTCCAATTCCTCACAGCCTCTGCAAATTAAAAGGAAGAATAGGAAGAGAATCAGTATGTACAGGTGGTAATGTGGGGACATCATGAAGATAAATAGGCAGAAATAAGAATCTTTGTGCAGCACAAAGAGCACTCATCAGGAGTCAGGAGCCCCAGATTCACTTGTATCTCAGCATCTTCATCTCTCGAATAGGATCTTAACCCTGGCTGAACCATCCTTACCAGGTGGCATTGAGGATCAAGAAAGACAAGAGCAGGCTACAAAAGTATGTTATACAAGAACAGGGAGTGCTAGCATTTTCTTTTTTTTAAGAGAATGCTAGCATTTTGATGTTTGACAACTCTTTTTAATTTTTAAAATTTATTCAATTTGAGAGAGAGAGAGATCATAAGCAGGGGAGGGGGCAGAGAGAGAGAATCCCAAGCAGGGTCCATACCATCAGTGTAAAGCCTGATGACACGATACTCAAACCCACAAACCATGAGATTATGACCTGAGCTGAAACCAAGAGTCAGACGCTCAACTGACTGAGCCACCCAGGCACCCCGATGTTTGACAACTCTTAAACTTTAATGTTTTACAGGTTAGCAAACCCAAGTCTAGAGAGGCGAAATGACTTGAGGTCACAAGTGGCAAAGTCTGAAAACATCAGAGGATAGTCAAGGTAGGGCTAGAAGAAATTTATTCCTTCTCTGTCTGCATTGGGATTAGAAGATTTGAATTCTCTGACTCCTGTGGTTGTTTTAGGTTTGCTTTGTGAAGCATCAACCTGATATCAGGTGAAGCATCAACCTGATATCAGGTGAAGCATCAACCTGATATCAAATCAGAAGAGGAATAAGAAGGAAGGAAGTTAATCTGTAGAGAGGTGAACCTCAAAAGAGACAAAGAGATAGTTCATAAAAGAAGAAATACAACTGGCCACTAAAACTATAGGGGAAAAGTTAAGCATCTTTAGTAATTAAGGAAATATGGAATACTCCTCAAGATGCCATCTTCTCTTTAAAAATTGGCAAAGATATTTTAAAATAAGAATACTCACTGTTGGTAAGTGTGCTGGGAAACTGGCACTCTCATCCATCATTGGTGTTAGTATAAAGTGATCTACTTTTTCTAGGGCAATTTAGAAGTAAGTATGCATCACAAACCTGAAATTGGTTCATACCCTTTAGTACAGGAATTTTCCCTTCTAGGAAAATATCCTAAGGAAAGAATCACAAATATGCACAAAGCTGTTCGTTGCAGTGTGACTTATGTCTAATTGTTAAAATTATGGTATAGCAATTCAATTGAATAGTATACAACAAAGATTACAACTAACATTTATTGAGCAGTATACTATTGCCAGGGACTGTACTAAGTTATTTAAATACATTATTAATTTTAATAATTAGAATACCTCTATGAAGGCAATATCATTGTCATCTCCATTTTGCAGATGAGAACACAGAAGCTCAGAGAGAGGTTAACTCATCCCAGGCCACACTGCTATTAAGTTAAATACTGTGGATCTGACCCTAGGTCTGTATAATGCCAAAGCCCATGGCCTCAACCATAGTGCTCTATCACCTTTGCAGCCATTAGAAATCATGTTTTAGAGGAATAGTTAGTGACATTCTAAAATGATCATGATATAGGGGCACCTGGGTGACTCAGTTGGTCAAGCGTCCAGCTTCAGCTTAGGTCATGATCTCATGGTTCGTGGGTTTGAGCCCTGTGTCGGGCTCTGTGCTGACAGCTCGGAGCCTGGAGCCTGCTTCAGATTCTGTGTCTCCCTCTGTCTCTGCCCCTCCCCCACTTGTGCTTTCTCTCTCTCTCTCTCTCTCTCTCAAAAATAAATTAAAAAAAATTAATGATCATGATATAAATGATAAATGAAAAAAGCACAATTCAAAATGGTATATATCATATGATGACAATTGGATATGTATGGATATATTTTTTCATAGAATAACTACTATAAGGCTTCACACCTATTAGTAATAGTTATTTCTGGGTGGTAGTATTACAGGTTATTTTAATTTTCATCCTTATGATTTTTTTTGTATTTTCCAGTTTTTCTGTAAAGAATATGCATTATTTGTGTAATCGGCAAAAATAAAAATATTGATACAAAAAGAGATCTGAGAGCAAGCCTTTTGTAGCCTTCATGCTTTTAACACGTCTATAGTAATACGTTGTTTTTTATCTGTTGTTTTATCTGTTTTCTACTGGTGTCAGATGAGAGGGGAGCCATCTTTTCAACCATTCTTTGGAGAATCTCTTTGGGCATGAGGAGCTATGTAGCTGTGTAATCTCTAGAGACTTTGACTACAATAAAGTGTCCTTTTGACCATAAATTCTTGCATCTTTGTGATCTGTAACAGTCCCCAATCTTGGACCATGGGCTCCTGTGGAGGAGGGAAGGGAATTCAATGCAAGAAGTCCACAGATCTTTAAATGTATAAGTGCTTTTTCTCACTCTATAAGTGCTAAAAGTATAGCTACTATTGTAGGTATGAGTGGGTGAAGTGAGATTCTTTTTTTAAGCTTTCTTAAGAAGGGGCCCTTAAACCTAAAATGTTGAGAACCACTGAAATAGAGACTAAAAATGGTGGCTATTTAATTATCAACATCAGGAATCAAAGATGCTTACTCCATTCCCTTTTGATCAGGGTTTTCATGTCTTTACCCACCACTAAAATATAGGGCTTTTAGCATTTCCAAGCATTGTCTTTGTTACCCATTCTCATCATACTTGTGTACATTGTGTACAAAATTGTCAATTGATTTGTACATCTAACTTTTTCACTCATATCTTCCTGTTCTCAGCTTAGCTCCTAACATCTAAAGCTGAATATGTCTCAAGCATAGCTTATTATGGAACACTGCCTTCACCCCCTACCATACCAAATTTGCTCTTCCTCCAGTCTTCCCTCTCTTGCTGTTGGCAATATTATCCACCCAGCTCCCAAATTAGAAACTTTTCACTCCTTCACATTGTTCACCCTTCACATCCAATTGATCACCGAGCCCAATGTATTTTACCTCTTCAGTGTATCTCACAATCCATGCCCTCTGCTCCGTCTTCCCTGAAATGCTTGCCTATTATAACAGCTTTTCAATGGATTCTTCCCCTGGGAGAATCATTCCACAAGGCAGCCCGAGGACTCTTTCTAAAATGCAAATCTGGTCAAGTCACTCCCTGCTTAAAATCTTCCATGCCTCCCTATTGTCTACAAGATAAAGCCTAGAATTCTCTGCTTGTCATTCAAGGCATGACCCAATCTGGCCACAACCTCATTTGTCAGCCTCGTATACTGCTCCCCGCAAGGCATCTACCTTGTACTTTGGTCACACCATACATTTCATTTTGTGCTTTTTGGAATTAGTATTTTGTTTTATCTCCCCTGCCTAATGACGCTCTGATTTCTCCCTCATGGATCACCTCAAGTATATTTCCTCTAGGGAGACTTTTCCTGACTTGACCAGGTAGAACTCACCTCACCTATCCCTTTATTCCATCCCATAAATACTTCTAATATTAATGCAAATAAAACTTTATGGCTTGATTTTTTTTTCTATGTCTGTTCTTTCTGTATGTGAACACCTCAGGGGTAGGCACCATGTCTTTTTCATCTCTGTGCCTCCTAAACTCTAGCCAAATGTAACTTACTGTTCTCTGAACATACTGTGCTTTTTTGTGACATCCATCTTTACAGAGGTGTGTTTCTCTGCTGGGAAGACCCTTTTCTCTTTCTCCCCTTCTCTGCATAGGCAAACATCTACTTATCTTTTGAGACTCATCTCAAATGCAGTCTCTCTGAAATCTTTGCACATTCTCAGAGTTATTTGTCCCCCAGTCTGTGCTCCTCCAGCCTTCTGGTCAAATCTCGATTACAACACATGCCACATAAGCATTTTATTATAATTATGAGCTTATATGAGCTTATATGACTGCCTCCTCCCACCCCCGACCTACCTGATCCTCTTTCCCAGGCTGTGAGATCTCAGAAAATCATCTTTGTGTGTCTAGCACAAAGCACAATAGATAAACAATAAGTACTTCTTTGGTCAATAATTAAATAAAGCCTCTTATGGTACATGGTGGCCTGGGAAAAACTATTGGGTAGACCAGTAAGCTTTGAATGCTTATTTACATAACTGGTCAAGGCACCTTTGGGTAAATGTTGGGTTCTTATACCTTTTCTAGGTCTCGACTCTAAATCTGTCCTTGTTACTTTTCCAGGTGCTTATGGTCAACAGTTGGTGCACTGCCCATTTTCTCTCCCCCATGAGCCTTGGTTCTGATGCAACCTATGGTCATGCAGGGATGCCCTTACACCCTCCCTCGATGTCATGAATGGCGGGCAGGTGACCAGTTCCATCACAGCAGCAGCCTCCGAAGCACCTGCCCCCAGCCTCAGGTAAGAGGCTGATAGAAAAAGAAAGTCCTGTGGAGAAAGGGTAGACACAGGATCTGTGTGTGTTCTTGTGGGTGTCCATGCTTCCTAAGGCTCTGGGGCACTCTCTATATACATGAATCTGTTTGGAGATCATGTAACCTCCTTATGACTCATCCCTTATTACTCGTGAAGGTTTTTTGAAAAAAATAAAGTTTATTTATTTTGAGAAAGAGAGAGCACATGGTGTGGGGGAGGGGCAGAGAGAGAGAAGGAACGAAAGAAGATCCCAAGCAGGCTCCTCAGTGTCATTGCTGAGCCAAATGTGGAGCTTGAACCTACGAACTGTGAGATCATGGTCTGAGCCAAAATAAAGAGTCAAATGCTTAATCAACTGAGTTACCCATGCGCCCTCTTGAAGCCTTTTATAGGGGGCATGGGGCAAGGAAATGTGTTGGGCTGGATAAGGAAAAGAGCCAAGAATGACTGAGGGGTCCATGTTAACCTCCCAAGAAGTCTCGGAAGAGTGTGACCCTTCAGCGTGTCACCTAGGACAAAGTATGATCTTCCTTTGTTTTAACTTCTTTATGGCATACTTCATGTTCTGCACTTGTAGAATATTCTCTCTCTTTCCATTGGCTCTTCCTCTCAAGTCTTTAGCCTTACAGCTCCTGGCAGAATGCCTGGAGCTTCATAGCTGTCTCTCCTTTCTCTGTCCTCCCCTAGGAGTGGAATGGTGGTAAAGTGTGTTCCTGCCTATGTATGTTGGTAGGTGGGCAGAGGATGTATGACAGGCAGTAATCCCAAGAGGGTAGCACCCTTTCCTAGCAATGAGGGAGGTTCATGGGAAAGTTGACTGGACAGGAGGGAAGCATAAACGTATTTTGGCTTGTCCTACAATGCTTTGGAGTCCAGAGACCATGAGGGTGTGAAAAAGTACTGTCTCCTAGTATCTCACAGACAGGCTGTGGTACTGAATTACTGCTGAGGGTGCAGACAGCAGCTAAATATACAGGGAGGAGGAAGGGAGGGTTAACGGCCACAGAGATGGAGAATGTGGGTGCTGGGGAGTCCTTTTTTTAAAATAGTTCATTGTCAAGTTAGTTTCCATATAACACCCAGTGCTCATCCCCACAAGTGCCCTCCTCCATGCCCATCACCCCTCCTCCCCCCACACCCATCAGTCCTCAATTTGTTCTCAGCATTCAAGAGTCTCTCATGGTTTGCCTCCCTTCCTCTGCCCCACTATTTTTCCCCGTCTCCTCCCCCATGGTCTTCCGTTAAGTTCTTCCCAATCCACCTATACATGCAAACATATTGTAGCTGTCCTTCTCTGCCTGATTTATTTCACTCAGCATAACACCCTCAAGTTCCATCCATATTGCTACACATGGCCAGATTTCATTCTTTCTCATTGCCATGTAGTATTCCATTGTATAGATAAACAACATCTTTTGATCCATTTGTCCATTGATGGACACTTAGGCTCTTTCCATGTTTTGGCTATTGTTGAGAGTGCTGCTATGAACATTGGGGTATGCCGGGAGTTGCACCAGCCTCTCTGGATGGCAGTCACAGCAAGGATATGGTAGCGTTTGTACNCGACCCATTCAGGGTCCCCGTGATAGTTTCCACAAACAAACCAATTCAGAAACATTCATCCTCTTGAGAGCCAAACAAAATACTCCTAGCTTATCTGTATACAATTTGACCTATATGTTGTCCTGTTTTTCACTAAGAACATTCTGTTATTTCCTTGGTCGGAATAATTCTGCAATTGATATCACAAAAGGCCTCCCATTGTAAGAAATTCCTTTCTCTGACTTCATGTTGTTGCTGAACCTTTAAATAAAGACACAAAAACCAACAGGACAGAGATGCCTGCCTGGTGATCAGAAAGAATCTCGGGGCTCTCTCACTCTCTCTCTCTCGCCGACACTGTCCATCCTTCAGGGACCCCTGGACCTGCCAGAGCCGGCGCCTCCGACAGGGGTACATGTGCCCCTATGCATCAGCACTAGGGAGTCTTTTTTGAGGAGAATAATGAGGCAAAAGTCAAGAGAGGTATAACATCCAGGTCTTCCTGAGCTGTCTTCCCACATTTAACCAGAGAGAAATTGCTGCCTCTAACATATTCTGAGGCCACTGCCAACTTAGAGTTCCCCAGTGTACCTACCCCTTTCTCAGAGTGGGACTGACATAGGGTCAAGGGATTGAGAAGCCTGGGCCCTTCCAAAAGGCTTGCCCTGCACATTTGTCCACCCGCTCCAAACTTTACCACCTAGGCAGAGGGACCTTCAGCTTCATTTTGTGATTGAGAATGGTGAGACCCACTCCTCTCCTCTGCCACTGTCCATTTTCTCCTCTTCCTTCCCTATGGCCCTGACTTTGTCTTAAAGTTTCAAGAGAGGGGCGCCTGGGTGGCTCAGTCGGTTAAGTGTCTGACTTCCACTCAGGTCATGATCTCGCAGTTTGTGAGTTCAAGCCCTATGCTGGGCTCTGTGCTGACAGCTCAGAACCTGGAGCCTCCTTCAGATTCTGTGTCTCCCCCTCTCTTTTCCCCTCCCATGCTCATGCTCTGTCTCTCGATAATAAACAAAAGTGTTAAAAAAATTTTTTTTAAGTTTCAAGAGATAAGGAGAGAGCCCTCTGGGGAGTGGAGTGAGAAACAAACATCTTGGCCACAAAAGCCAGAAGTAGAAGGCCATTGGTAGGAAAAGAAAAATTTTGTTATTCATTATTTGCCTATAGTGTGCCTGGCTGTGCTAGGGGTACTTGTGAGTATAAGGGGGAACTAGGAGGGGAGAACAGGGTGATGGGAGTATAGTAAGGGAGCCAAGTGGGGTTTAGGAAACTAAGAAGTCTGAGGGGAATGAAAGCCTAATATGGGTGGAGTCTATTTCATCATGGGTGCTTCCCTCAGAACCAGGACAACTGGGTTGTAGCTGAGTTACAAGGAGCCATTTCTAACTCCCAGTCTAGGGAACTCTGTGAGACTGGCCTGAGCCCAATTATCCCAGCATAAGCAAAGCTGTGACCCAGAGCTAGAGCCACTCCCTGCTCTTGGCCTGCCATCCCCTGCCATCCCCCATCCACCCAGAATGGCTCCACCCCAGATCCCCAGAAAGGGTCAGGCAACTGCTCCAACTATTCCTGTAGGTGGGCCTCAGCATGGAAACAATGTGGAACTGTGGAAAGCACAGAAGACTCTGTGGGAGATAAATGAGGATAGGAACAGAACCCTTTTTGGTAAAAATGAAGTGTTTTTCCTCAGCACCGAGGGGTGGGGCCTAGGTTGGGAATGTTAACCTTTCCCTCAGGCAAGTCTGCTGTAGAGAAAGAGTGGCTACTTCCAGAAGGGGCCTTACTCCTCAGGCCAGTGGCCAAGGACAGTACAAGCAGGGTACAGGAGCCTCCCTTGCACTGGATCCCTGTGCAGAGCTTCTGAGTTCCATTTTGCCTTTTCCCATTCCTGCGGAGGTTCAAGGGGATACGCATAAACCCATCTATTTCCTCCTAACCTCAGAGTGCAGTAAGAGGTATGAGGAGGTAGATAATGACTCTTCCTTGACTCCTCTCTGCCTCCCAGAGGTGGGGCAGAGAACCCCCTTGTTTTCACAATGGGCTCAGACGAATTGCTCTTCAACTTCCTGATCCTGCCATCCCATGGCTCTGTCCCCAAGTGTGCCACACACATTCCTCACTGCTTCTAGGACACTTACTTAGTTAAAGACAAGGCTTATTTCCAAGCCCATCCTCCTGCCAGGCCTTGGGGGAAATAGCTTACCAGAATTTTGTCACCAAAGTGGTCTGGTCCTTTCCTCCACCTCAGGGGAAGGGTGGTCCTAGAGGCAGAGTCCTTTGTGTCTTCCATGGAAAAGGAAAATAGAAACTACCCTCTGCATGCCTTTCCTCAACACCATGGAATGCCCAGTTCCACTCCTGCCATCCTTGCCAGCCTGGGAGGGCCTCCTGGCCCCGGTGTGGCAGGCCCAGTTGGGAGTGAGCTGGAATTCCCGAGGGACAAAGC
Source organism: Crocuta crocuta (assembly GCF_008692635.1). Lineage (NCBI taxonomy): Eukaryota > Metazoa > Chordata > Mammalia > Carnivora > Hyaenidae > Crocuta > Crocuta crocuta. The sequence continues at coordinate 41,710 of NW_027532160.1, forward strand.
TCTGATTCACCGGCTGAGCCCTGACATAGCCGCCCCCTCTAGATTCCTGGGGGGTCAGTAAACAAACAGGGTGACAGCTCCCGCCTTCTGACCTGGCTCAGCTCTGCCAGCCTTCCCTGAGGGAGCCTGCTTAGAGCCTGTCAGGACTCTGCCTGCGGCTCCCCAGACACTGATTCTGGAAGCGAGCTGAACAATAATCATGGAGCTGCCTAATCCTGCAATGGAGTCCCCAGGCAGCACAGGTAGGGTCAGCTCATGGGAACATAGGGTGACTGAGTTCAGAACTTTGCCCTTGAGCCTGGTTGCTCCCTCACTTTCCTTTCAGTGTGTGGCTGTGAGCTGTGGTGTCGGA
>NW_027532160.1:42198-53261 GCF_008692635.1 Crocuta crocuta
ACTTCCATCCAGAGAGGCTGGTGCAGCTCCCGGCACTGTGGTTTTAATTGGATGATTGGTTTCCTAAATTGTTGGGAGAGTCTTGTGTGGGAAGGAAGTATGGTTTGCGGGGAAAGGGACACTAGAAGTCTCAGTCACCACCAGAACTATGTTCTTTCTACAAAAGGCAAGCAGGTATACAGGTGGGCAGGCAGGTGGGTTTCCCCAGTCTGGGAATGAGCAGCACAGGCTGAGATTTTCTCATCCATACTCCCCTTCCCTCAATCCCCTCCTGTCCCTGACTGGGCAGTCCTAGCATTGTGCTAGATAGAGCTGGCTAACTTATTTAGCATAGCCCTCATTCCCCCAACCCTTGTAATTCCCTGCGGGGTGAAGAAGTGATAGGCTCTGAGATTGAGGGCTCAAGGGAAGCCTTTGGCAGGCTCTATGACCGGTCCTCTTAGCTGCTGACTCTGGTCATAGTCCTTTGGAGATCAGGATTAAAAATGTGGCTTTAACTCTCTCTCAACCCATGGAAGATGAACAGTTCTCCTTAGGACTATTTCCAGGCTTTCCAACTGGTGGAAAATGCAGGTGGGGAAGAGGGAGAGGGGACACAAAGGCCTGGATTCATTTGGGAAGTAGGACATCTATTACTGATAGCTTTCTCTGGCCGATCTACTCTCTCTCTCTGAATCGTTTGAGGCAGCTCCTCAGCTTTCTTTTCTAGAAGGTTGGGGAAACTGTGGGACACTGAAGTTGAGCCTACAGTTTACCTTGAATGCTGTGTTTGCCAGTGTTTGGGCAATTCTGAGTAGCTCTTATCTAAGGCAAATACTTCCAAATCCCATCTGGGCAATAGTCTTGGCAGAATTTACAGTAAAAATAGTAATAATGAAAGAAGTCTGCAGTTAAAAGTGACTGACCTATGCCAAGAGAGGACTTTGCAATGAACAGAGCCAGAGTCTTCCTTTATCTCAATCCACCCCCAAGCACACCCTGGGACAAGCCCTTCTCTCTCCTTGTTCACATTTGTCCCATCCTTGGATTGGTACAGAACAGGGTGTGGCATACTCTGGAGATTGCAGGATGTCTATGTTTCTGTGTAGGTTAGAGCTGCTGCTACCGCCCCTGCACCTCCTCAGGATGGTGCAGGGGTTTCCTGCCTAAGCCCAAAGCTACTCAACGNCTCCGGTAAGGACTGGCCCCTAGAAACAGGAGCCTTAGGCAAATGGCTGGGGTGATGTTGGGCTCCTTTTGCTGCTTCAGTTTGTCATTCTCCTCTAAGCCTGTGTGAGCCTAATCATCCACTTCTCATCCTCTCATCACTTCATCATCCACTTCTCTGCTTCCTTCTCAGGACCTTGGAAAGAACCCTGGGTCAGAAGTCAAGAGACTTGGGTTTCAGTCTGTTTTTAAAAAAATATTTATTTATTTATTTATTTATTTATTTATTTTGGGGGGTGAGGGAGAGGGGAATCTCAAGCAGGCTACACACTGTCAGCACAGAGCCCCAGAAGAGGCTCGATCTCATGAAGTGTGATTATGACCTGAGCTCATATCAAGAGTTCCATGCTTAACCTACTCAGCCACCCCAAGCCTCCCTGAGCTTCATTTTTAAGTAGTTGTGTCACCTTGGATATGTGGTTTGAGTTATCTGAATTTTACTCTCTTTTGGTTGTTTTTTTAAGAGAAAAAAATGAGTGAAGGAACTCTCCTAACTACTTCACAGTGTTGTAAGGATTCTTACAAGATATGAAAATGCTTTCTGAGCTTAAAAGCACTCATATAAATGAAGGATATATGTGCTCCCTCCTCTTCTTCCTCTCATAACTGTCCTCTGTCTCAGTAGATATTATCTGCTCTCCTTCCTATCCTTTTATGCCTTCTACTCCCATCCATTGGTTATCAGGCCACCTATTACTCTCCAAACTGAAGGCAAATATGTAAAAGCATGAAGGCAATTCCTATATGAGTTGTCTCTCTTCTCCCTACCCCTCTGCATAACCTACCCTCACATTTTTCCACTCCCTATTATCAAAGCCCAAACCCCTGGCTTTTGGTAGGCTTTGGCTGGAATGAGGCAGTGTAGAGAAGTTGAAAGGGTACAGGCTCTGGAGTCAAATAAACCTGAGTTCAAATCAGCTCTACCAGTGATTTAACTGTGTGACCTTAGGCAAATTACTTAACCTTCCTAGGCCATAGTAGTGCCTACCTCATAAGGTTGCTGCTTTGAGGATTAGTGGAAGTAGTAACTTAGGTAAGGGTTTGGCCCAGGTAGTAGGGAAGCAATGAATAGTCATTATTGTCAGTTAAGGGGAATGGGCCTGATGGCTGTACCTAAGCTGGCCTCCAGCTTCCTACCACTTGGTCCTCAGCTCATGGTTCATTTGTGGGGGATGGCTTACAGAGATGATTATAGTGTACGCATTTTTCTCCTTCCATATGTCAAATCTCTAGCCTCTGGAACTGTCATCCTTTGGGACCCTTGGGCTGCATATATTTGTATGCATCCTCACACAAGTGAGTGTCCATGTTCAGTCACCTCACTTGCCCTTTCCACTTAGTGTATCCTATGCTACTCAGAGGGAAGGCTCTGAGAAGCCTCTGTTGATGAGTATTTTGACATAGTTTTGAGTTCCTCAAGGGGAAGAGGGCAACCAGACAGCTGCCACTCCTAATGCCCTTGTTCAATTTCCTCCCCTTCCCAGCCTGATGCTGGGCAATCAACTGAATTAGCTGATGTCCACACTGACACAGCTCCACATCCATGAACCTACTCATTGGTTTTAGTACTGTACTCCATGCGAAGGTGCATTGGGAACCTCTATGGGTGGGTAAGATGGAGGGCTCTGGGCCTCCTCCCATTTCAACCAGAGCAACTCCTCTTTAATCTGTTTGATATATTAAAGTTCTACATAAATGTTTGGGAAAGAAAGTGTTTTGCCACCTAAAAAGAAGGTTGAAAATCACTGGTCTTATGCATTATGCAGCGCTCGCCTAGAGGCTTTCTCAGACCACAGTGGAAAGCTTCAACTCCCTCTCCAAGAGATTATTGACTGGCTGAGCCAAAAGGATGAGGAATTGTCAGCTCAGCTGCCTCTGCAAGGGGATGTGGCCCTGGTACAACAGGAGAAGGAGACCCACGCGGTAGGTTTGAACTATGGAGATTGTGGTGTGTCGCCTCTCAGCTGGGAAGGGAGTTTTTCTACAGTGTTCTGACAGATGGGTACTTAACCTCTGCCTAGACATCTGAAGTAACAGGAGGCTGGATACAGTTTTACTGGTTTTTGGATAGCACTCTACCAGAGTAAGTCAAACCTTCTCTCCCTGACCCTTTCATCAAATATTGGCCTACCTTAAAATCCTGCCCTGATTTTCAGTGGGGACATGGGAAAATGAACATAATAGAATGTTAAGTGAAAAAAAAAACATAAGATATGAAACAAAAGCAGGTGGATCTCAGTTGTACAAAAAACAATATAGATGTGTGTACATGTGTACACACAAAAACGTAAGAATAAACTATATCTCAAAGCCCACAATGGTTAACTCTAGCTGATGAAATTAGAGTTCTTTTTAATTTTCTTCTTCATACTTTTCTGAAATTTCTAAGGTTTCCATGATATATATTACCTCTTATATTCAGAAATTAACAACAGATATTTATTAAAAATACATAATACAGTAGAAGAAATAATTATGTGACATGGCAGAGGTGTTAGCTAAGGCTACAATGGCAATCACGTTGCAATATGAATGTATCAAATCAGTATGTTCTATATCTTAAACTTATACAATCTTCGATGTCAATTATATATCAATTTTAAAAATGGAAACAGAATGGAATACAGTACAACAAGAAAATAAACTATAACTACATGCTACAACATGGATGATTCTTAAAAATAGTATGTTTAGTGAAAAAAATCCAGGTACAAGAAGAGTACATACTGCATAATACCATTTATGCAAAGTTCAAAAATGGGCAAGACTAATCAGTGGTATTAAAAGTCAAAATACTGGTTACCTAAGGGGAAGGGATGAGATAGCGACCATAAGGGGCCCTTGAGTGTACCTGCTGGGATGCTAGTGGAGTTCTGTTTCTTGATCTCAGTGCTGGAGATCACAGACATGGAGTCACTTTATGGAAATTCACCAACCTGTACACTTTTGATTTGTGTACTCTTCTCTCTATTTCAACAGAAAAGTTAATTAAAATTATAATATAAATCCTACCTATCTGTTTTTTATTTCTCTAAAGCCCCTTATTGGGGGAATTTCCGGGTCTTCCAGACAGCCAAGATTTCCAACACCAAATCCCCACATTTATTTCTACTTTGTGATATATACAGACCCATTTCATACTAAATAGATCTCCCTGTGTCAGAGTCATTATTTCGCTGATAGGGATGACTGCACCTCTTTATGTCTGGGTAGCCCAAAGATGCATGATAATGCTAAAGGATCAAGTTGCACCAAAGAGAAGAAAGGTTGTCAATTGCAGAATGGAATCTGAAGCAGTTGAAAGACTTTAATTCCCTGTTGACCATGTTGCTAAACTTCATAGGCCTTTATGGAAGATGTCAAGTCTCGGGGCCCCTATATCTACTCTGTGCTGGAGTCAGCTCAGGCCTTCCTGTCCCAGCACCCATTTGAAGAATTAGAGGAGCCTCATTCTGAGAGCAAAGGTAGGTGATCTTCCTCTCTTTTGACTTCTTCTTGAGCTATGAATTGCTAAACACCTTCCTGCCTTCCCCAAACTCAAGTTTCTCAGCTGTTATCTAGGAGGATGATTTTTCTCTTAGGAGCCCAAAGTTGGTAAGGAGCAAGACTTTCACNATTCTCACTGCAAAAAAAAAGCAAAGAGAACAAAAGGAAAAACAAAGAAAAAGAAAAAAGAAAAAGCAAAGAGAATATAACCTGGAGCAGGGAAGACCAATGTGTGGCCCAAAGCTGTATGTGGCTCTGTGGAGCATCATGTGTGGCATTCTAGTGAGACATAAAAAAAGAAAAAAACAAAAGACTCAAATGCATTGAGCTGACTCTGAATAAAAGTAGTAGTATGTCCTTTTAAAAAAATTAACATTCATTTTTGAGAGAGAGAGATAGAGTGCAAGTGAGGGAAGGGCAGAGGGAGAGGGAGACACAGAATCTGAAGCAGGCTCCAGGCTCTGAGCTGACAGCACAGAGCCCAATGCGGGGCTTGAACCCATGAGTGGTGAGATCATGAACCAACGACCGGTGAGATCTTGACCTGAGCCGAAGTTGGATGCTTAATCGACTGAGCCACACAGGTGCCCCCAGTAGTATGTCCTTTAAAAATGTACCCCTTGGGGGTACCTGGGTGGCTCTGTTGGTTAAGTGACCGACTTCGGCTCAGGTCATATTCTCGCGTCTGTGAGTTCGAGCCCCACATTGGGGAGTTCGAGCCCCACATCGGGATCTGTGCCGACAGCTAGCTCAGAGCCTGGAGCCTGCTTCAGATTCTGTGTCTCCTTCTCTCTCTGCCCCTCCCTTGCTCACGCTCTGTCTCTCTCTCTCAAAAATAAATAAAGATTTTTTTAAAAAATTTAAGTACTCCTTTAGATAATAAATAAATAAAAATAAAAACATACTCCTTTATTCTGACATAGAGAGACATGCAGTGATGCTCTAATCAATGAAAAAATGAAAAATCTTTTTTAAAATCTAAAAAGTTAGGCAATGACATTTCAGGAGAAAATTTATTGTGGGTCTTTGCTACTGAAACTAGTGACTTCTAGCCCCTTTCCTCAGTAGAGTAGGCCACGCTAGATCCAGATTCATATAAGGGAGCAGGGTGGGATTCTTAGGGTAGCCCAGCAAGCCCTTGTCTCTAGAAAGAGTTCTCAACCTTTCAAGACTGGTATGCATAGCCTAGAAGGATCCTTTGTTAACTGAGCCCTTTGTTAAAGCTGTTGACTCTCAGTTTACTTCCAGCCCCTCAGCCTGTAGGAGGCTAGTAGTCAATTTACTATCCAATGGGCCTCAGATAGTACAAGTTCAAAAGAGAGCAGGACAGCTCAGTTAACCTGGAGTTTTGGAGGTCTGAATCTACTTCTGAAGGGAGATCTAGTGGAGGATGAAGAAGCCTACAATTTAGGAGCCTACATAGAAAAGCTGGGCAAGTTATGCTAACTTCTCCTGGGCATAAAATACCTCCCTTCTTTGGATGGAAGTGGGCAGCAGACAGTAATGTAAACTGGCATTCCAGGGTCATGTGCATAGGATTCTGGATGATTTGCTTCACTGTGCCTCTTAAAATATTTTACTCACTGTTTCCCTTGCCCTTTTTTAAGAATATGAAGAAATCCTCATGGTAGGTGGAAAATAACAGCATCGTTTCTTGACTGTGGTGTTGGATCCATGAACCTACATGTGTGATAAATTGCATAGAACTAAATATACACACAGGTGCACATGAACACTTTACAATGGTCTATCTTTGCCTCTGTCTTTCCCAGGGCTGCCCCTGACAGGTTGGCCTGACCTGCCTTCCTGCTTGCTCTTACAGATACTTCTCCCAGACAGAGGATCCAGAACCTTAGCCGCTTTGTGTGGAAGCAGGCAACAGTGGCCAGTGAACTATGGGAGAAGCTGACAGCCCGCTGTGTGGACCAGCACCGCCACATTGAGCGCACTCTGGAGCAGTTGTTGGAGATCCAAGGGGCAATGGAGGAATTAAGCAATACTCTGACCCAGGCTGAGGGAGTCCGAGCCACTTGGGAGCCCATTGGGGATCTCTTCATTGATTCACTCCCTGAGCACATCCAGGCTCTTAAGGTATACAGGCCACCTAATCTGGCTAAAGTCTACCCTGAAACCTTTCACTCCTCCCAGACACTGTCCATGTCCCTGCTACTGAAGCTTCATTATTGGCCCAGATTGCAACTGAACCTTTCCCAGTTTATGTGCTGGATTTTGGGGCTGGTTTAGCTGGAGCCTCCTCTGTCCTTCTACTGTCTTCTCTTTCCCTGGTGTTTTCTGAGATTAGGAAAGGAAAAGGATAAGGACAGTGGCCACCCTTACCTTCATTCAAATGGCCTAATAGCAAGCACCTGGATCGTGCTATTGAAACAAAAATCTTTGGGTGAAGAAGGAGGAGTTGAGGTGAATGATTAATGGTTCCTCTTACCTACTCTCTCTTTGCTGGGGGACTTGGGTCCTGGTTCTATAGCTGTTCAAAGAAGAATTCTCCCCCATGAAAGATGGAGTGAAATTGGTGAATGATCTGGCCCATCAACTTGCCATTTCTGACGTACACTTGTCAATGGAGAATTCCCGCGCCCTGGAGCAGATCAATGTTCGGTGGAAACAGCTACAGGTAGAAGAGAAACCTGGAGTGAGCCAGAGGAAAGAACTTTGATATAACTAGGCTTGGGGGAATCTTCTTCTGTCCAAAAGAAAGCAAAGGGACATTAAAGTGGGATGGGACCTCCCTGGGAAAAGAATAATAGAGCTTTTGGGGCCACAGGGAACAGTCTTCTCAACCTCTAATCTATAGGAGGTAGTTGAAATGAAGATTTGAGAGGGGTCTGTCTAATGTGGGCATTTAGGGCCGACGGAGGCAGATAAGGAGTGATTGTGGCCTGTAATTAAGGATGCTCTTCTCTGACCCTTGGGAGTGATGTGGAAGGGCTAGGAGTTAGTCGATCATGGAAGGATTTAGAGCCAGAAAGGAGCTAGCCTGTGAGGGACTTCACAAAGATTTCTGGAAGTGCCTGGTAATCCCACACTAAATATCTGGAATGAATTCACTCTGCCTCTTTCCATAGGTGTCAGTTGGCGAGAGGCTTACGCAGCTCCAGGATGCCCACCGGGACTTTGGGCCTGGGTCACAGCACTTCCTCTCCTGTACGTGAGACAAACTAGACTTCATTTAGCAGAACCACAGATAGCTTCCAAGAGAGTCTACTCTTGTCCCTTGGGGGCCTGGTAGGAGCCCAGGATATCTTGACATCCAAGAAGCAGTAAGGATAGAGCAGTGTAGTATAGTGGCTGAAAGGACAGGGTCTCAAGTCAAAGAGACCTGGTTCTGAGCCACTGCTCCTTGACTTAATAGCTGTCCAAACCTGAAGAAAATAGCTTAACCTTTCTGAACATCAATTTTCCCATATGTAAAAAGAAGAGAAAATATTACCTAACTCATAGGGTTATGGGAGTAGTAAATAACTTGAATTTTCAACAATATTTATTGAGAACCTAATGTGGGCCAGGTAGTGTTCCAAGCACTGGAGCTAATCAGTGAGAACAAAACAGACAAATGTCTTTAGACTTGTAGAGCTTCTACACTAGTTAAGGAAGCCAGAATGTAAACAAATAAGTAAAATCTATATAAGGTAAATTGATGACAAGTGCTGTGGGGAAAAAAAAAGAAAGCAAGGAAAGGTAGTGCTGGACTTAATGCAGGAGGCATTGCAGTTTTGACTAGGGGAGTCAGGAAAGGCTTCACCAAGAGCTCTCAGGGAACAGAAACCTCAAGGAGACAAGGGAATTAGCCATGTGGATAATTGAGGGAAGAGCACACCAGGCACAGGGAACAGCAACTTCCAGGACCTTATGGCAGGGGCATGCCTGAGGAACAGGAGGAGGCAAGTGTAGAAGTAATTAGGAGAAGAGGAAGCAGGAGATCAGAAGGGTAGCAGGAGGCCAGAGCACTAAGGGCCTTGTAGGCTATGGTAGGAACTTGGGATTTTACTCTGAATGGAACTGAGAACCATCGAGGGGTTTGAGCAGAAGGGTGGCATTGTAATAATCTAGGTGAGGGATTCTGGTGACCCAGGTCAGGGTGGTAGCAGTGGAGACGGTGAGGATATACAGATGAGAAAATTAGATATGTACACAAAGCATTTGGCAGAGTATCTGGCTCATAGTAAGAACTCAATAAATGTCAATGGAAGTTAGAACTATAGCTATTAGATAATCACTGGCATGCAGTTATAACTACAGATGGCTCTTGTATCCAGGAAAACTGCAGTGAGGAGGTTGGCTAGGTAACTTAGAAACATCTAGAAGATAAAGACATGGGGCAGAGAAGGGCATCCTTTTCCAGAATTCCTCACCAGAAAGAAATGGGCAATATCATTTCCCATTGTCCCACAGGACTGAGAAGCTTGGCCTTCTGGGGGAAGGGTTTTGAGCCTCATGAGAAAAGTAGGGTCAACTTCATATCCACAGGAGCACTGCAGTTGAATGGGGAGAAATGGCAGCCTGCCCAAGGAAGAGGGCCCCACCTTCAGGGACTATTAAGAGCTAGAAATTCGAGTCAGGCATCCATCTTTGGGGCTTGACCACCTATTTGGGAGGACAGAGAAAGGGAGTCATCAGGAGCATAAAGAGCATTAGTGGCCAACTTCGTTCTTTTTTTTCTTCTCCTTCACCAGCCTCTGTGCAGGTTCCCTGGGAAAGAGCAATTTCACCCAATAAAGTTCCCTACTACATCAAGTGAGTGACCATCTGAATTAGAAGCAGGTCATTCACCTGCCTACACTTTTCCCTCGCCTATCCTTTATTCTCCCTGTCGCTGTTACTCCTTATCTGTTGGGATTCCTCCATTCAGTCCAGTTTTTCCTCCTACTCATCTCAAGAGCTCAAGATTCTGCCTGGGGACAGAGAAGGACAGATACCATATGTTTGCACATATATGTGGATTAGGAGGAACTTAACGGAGGATGATGGGGGAGAATGGGAAAGATAGTTGGGGAGAGGGAGGGAGGCAAACCATGAGGGACTCTTGAATGCTGAGAACAAACTGAGGGCTGATGGGGGTGGGGGAGAGGGGAAGGGGGGTGATGGGCATGGAGGAGGGCACTTGTTGGGATGAGCACTGGGTGTTATATGGAAACCAACTTGACAATAAACTATTTAAAAAAAAATTCTGCCTGGGGAAAGGTGAACGCTTGTGCTTTGGGATCTTAATGGTTCACTCTTGGATCCTGCAGCTCCTTGCATCCAAACTATCACTGAGTGAAGTGCATGTGTGTGTGGGGAGGGTGGGGAGGTGGTATGGACCCTGGTATAATTGATGCTTTTGTTTGTAGCCACCAGGCTCAGACCACTTGCTGGGACCATCCCAAGATGACTGAGTTATACCAAACCCTGGGTAAGAATTTGGAGGTCATGTATAGGGTGGAGATCTATATAGCTGCCTTTTTCCTGTAAGAACAGAAGGGAATTCCATTCATCAAGCAGGTCAGGGTAGAAAGGAGCACCTTGTCATTTCTCCAGCGGCCTTCCTTCCTTTCCCCTCTGCACCCCCCTCAGCTAGTACATTCTTCCTAGACCATTTTACCATCACATTAGGGAATTATTCTTACAGATTTGAACCAGACCTGCTTTGAAAGACACTGTCTAGGCTATGATGAATGTGACTTCCGTGTGCCTTAGATTGGGCTACTGAGATTCACCATTAAGGGTGCAAATTTTATCCATGCTGATGCATGTGATTATAGCTCATTCATTTTCTCTGCTGTAGAGTGTTCCATTTTATATACCACAGTTTCTTCATCCAGTTTACTGTTGATGGACTTTTGGGTTGTATATAGTTTGGAACTAATAAGGACAGTGCTGCTAAGCTCTTGTACATGTCTTCTTGTGCACATGTGCATGTTTTTCAGTTTACAAGTCTAACATCATGTCAGTGTGTTGTCAACAGACTAGAAAATTTGAAAGTGCAACAGATCCTTTGCAAGAGTCATATTCAATATTAATTTTGATATGTTTTTACTTTATCAAATCTAGTAAGGTAATGTCTCCTGAAATATTGTGATTCAGTTATTTATACATGCACACATGGGGTGTACATGCTGGACGGTGATGTAAAATGAATGTCTTACTGTGCAACTTCGTCAACAAATGCTTGGAAATCACTGCTCTAGGATATGTAGCTGGCTGTGTTGTGGGATATGCGAATGTTCAGTTTTACTAGGTACTGCCAAGTTGTTTTCTGAGGTGATTGTATCAGTTGATACTTCCACCAGCAGGTCCTCATTTATCCATATCTTTTCTAATACTTGCTATTGTCAGACTTTTTTTTTTTTTTTTTTTCCTCTCTTTGGGATGTT
>NW_027532160.1:53268-57360 GCF_008692635.1 Crocuta crocuta
GGATGTAATATGGTATCTTGTGGTTTTAATTTGCATTTCCCTGATCTGTGTGTGTGTCTCTTTCCATTCTTTGCAGCTGATCTGAACAACATTAAGTTCTCAGCTTATCGCACTGCCATGAAGCTACGCAGAGTCCAGAAGGCACTGCGTTGTGAGTTTCCCATATCACTTCCCCACAGCCTTCACCCTACTCCCCCTCTTCCTCATCTGCTGGCTGTTTTCCATTTTGATCCCACCTCGGCCAGGGTTGTTGATTGGCTTGGTGGAACCCACCAAAGGCAGGGTATGCTGGTTGTGGGCACCTGCTCTTTCCAGGAGCATTCCATTGTCTCCAAGCCCCAAACTTGTTTCTAAATTAACACATAACTATCCTACTCTTCCCTCGCGTCCCTGCCCAACATGGATAATCAAGCAACTGTTTTGTGGCAGGAAGTAGTCCAGCCCAAGGTTTGGAGCCATCAGGGGCTTGTGTTCTTTTGCCATCTTGGGGTTGGTTATTGATGTCGCAGAACTATTGAAGCAAGTGCCAGTGGTTAGGGGACAATGTGGCTATAGATAAAGTGTCCTTTCTGGCCTTCCTTAGGAACACTATCCATTCAATTTTCCTGGCCCAGGCATGTCTGGCTAGGCTGATTCCAGCATTCCGGGTAATTAGAAAATCTTTCTGAGGTATGTTACATTTACCCAGACATAGCTGAGACTTCATAACTGGTATCTAGGTTCTCAGAACAAGGTTCATGGACAAACCTGTTTGCTGTTGAAATGTGTGTAAAGACAGAGAAACTTAAAATGGGATTTGACTCCTTCGGAGTTAATACAACAAAGGAGATGAATTTACTCACATCCTACCATCTTCTTGAAACTGATGCCAAAGAACATATGGGTATATACATATTTTGGGTTAATTTAGGGGGTCTTTCACTGCCATCCCACTCTTTGGGATGAGGATCTTGGTGAAGGGCAATCTTTGTATCATACTTATAAATGAATGCTTTGGAGATTGAGTCAAATTTGGTGATGCTGGTGGCGTTATCTCTTCATGTAGTCCTAGAAGTCCTACTTTTGGCCACTCTCCTGTCTCTTTTCCTTCCCAGTGGATCTGGTAACTTTAACCACAGCCCTGGAGATCTTCAATGAGCATGATCTGCAGGCCAGTGAGCATGTGATGGATGTGGTGGAGGTCATTCACTGCCTGACGGCCTTATATGAACGGCTGGAGGAGGAAAGAGGCATCCTGGTCAATGTGCCGCTCTGTGTGGACATGAGCCTCAACTGGCTCCTCAATGTTTTTGATAGGTAAGGGCTTGTATCCTCCGGAAGCCTCCAGGATGAAATCCAGTGGGACATCTGAAGTGGGCATGGTGAGAAGGGGTCGTTCCCACAGTGGACTTGGACTTGAGCTCAGCTTGGGGCATGGTTGGCACAGAACCCTGCTGGGATAAAGTTTGTCAGGGAAATTAATGCCAAGATGTTAACTCTTTACATATAACCGTGTTCTCAGTCTCTTCTCTTAAACCTAGTGGTCGCAGTGGAAAGATGCGGGCATTGTCCTTTAAGACTGGCATTGCATGCCTATGTGGAACCGAAGTGAAGGAAAAATTGCAGTGTGAGTACAACTTCAAAGTCTTGAGTGGAAGGTGGAGGGAGAGGTGTGATGGGAGGAGGAAGGGTGAAAATAAGCAGAAGGTAGGTCTTATGACTCAGCAGAGCACTACTCGGGCTACATTCTAATGGTGGTCCAGGCTAATGCAAAGAAACCACAACAACCAAAGGCTATGATGGGTCTAAGATCTGTTATTATTTCCAGTGTTACTCCAAGGGGTTTGGCTTCTTCTGACCTAATGTAATTAGTTGACTAAGTTCTGAGCTGGCTTCCTGGGGTATCCAAAGGCCTGACTTCCTAGTGCCATTTTCCTGTGGCCTATCAGGCTCAGCCCTTTCCTAATCTGAATCTCAAGCCATGTCACACATTCTACTGGAGACGTCCCATGTGATGGCATGGGCAGGGCATAATAATCACCAGTATATGGGAGGTGAATAGTATGCATTTCTATAGCTTTTAACCTTCTGGTTTATACTACCTTTGCTTTCCCCTCCATCCTCCATCTTCTGTACAGCATTTTGTACTTTTCTGCAGCAGCAGAGTTAGTTGTCAGGTGCTTAATGTGTATTAACCACTGTGCTAAATGGTGAGTACAAGGTTCAGTCAGACATGGTCCCTGCCTCAAGTTGTTGACAGTCCAGAGGAGGAGACAGAAGTACACCGAAAGCATTTTTGAAAGTGTTAACTAGAATAATTTGAATGGCAAGGGATTTGTGCTATATCAGATCACAGAAGAGGGATGACAGTGGCCTGGGAAAACTTTACAGGCAAGGAGACATAGCAAAACATGTTCATAGCAATGATATTATTTATTTCTCCCAACATTCATTTGAGAAGGAATAGACAGTAATTATTTCTTCTCAATTTTCAAGTGAGGAACCTGCAGCATAGAGAGGTTCATGACTTACTCAAAGTCCTAAAAGCTAGTCAGTAATGGACCCAGAACTAAAACCCAGGCCATCTGCCTTTCACTTCTGAGTATTTTCTAAGCCATAGGTGATATGAGACAGACAAGAACCTCTTAAGGAGCTTTCCTAAGATTGGGGTGGGATAGGAGTAGTTCTCACAGGGGAAATACAGCCTATATTCGAATATAAGTACCATAGTCTATTGCACACATTAGATGATGTTCTATTATTGCACACATTAGACTATGTTCTATTAGACCATAGTCAATTAGGTGATCATCTTCTCTTTGTGGATTATCTGTGTCAGTGGTTTGTTTGTTTGTTTGTTTGTTTTTTCCATTTGTATGGAGAGTTGAGAGCTCACTGTAGTGTCAGATGACATGAGCTATGTGAACAGAAGGGGACTCATGTTCAGGCACACCTAAACCCTACACCCCTTCATCTTGCTTCTTGATAATCTGTTTTCCCAGCAGCGTCATATCTGTGTCTGGCACTGGTCTGACATGCAGCCCTCTCTGTCTTCATCTCTCTCTCTCTCTCTCTCTCTGTTTCTGATGTTCTCTGTCTCTTTGTGTCTGTCTTGTTTTTTCTCTCTGAACTCAGAGATTGCTATTTTTAGAACTCATGGGCTTCTAGAAGGTCTGGGATGGACCTTTAGGTACTCTAGTATCAAAAGTCATTAGCTAAGTCTATCTACTCTTTCTCTATATTCCTTTTCTGATCCTTCTCCTCACACCATTCTCTTGCCATTCCTTCATGGGGATTGGCCATGACTTATGGTGGGACCAGCAGACCTCTTCAGCCAAGTAGCCAACTCAGGCAGCCAGTGTGACCAGCGCCACCTCGGTGTCCTGCTTCATGAGGCTATTCAGGTGCCCCGTCAGCTGGGGGAAGTGGCAGCCTTTGGGGGCAGCAACGTGGAGCCCAGTGTCCGTAGTTGCTTCCGTTTTGTGAGTATGAAACTGGGAATGGATGATGAGAGGGAGGGTGGGAGAAAGGGAGGGAGACCTATGAGTGAGGCTTTTGATCTCAACTCCTCAGATATAAAGGAGTTTCTTCAGATAGAACAACACAGCAGAGGGTTCTCTGGGCTTTTAAGTCCAAAGTCCTACTGGGGAGGGTGCCAGCTCAACTAGGACAGGGCAGTAGGTGGACACCTCCGTAGAAAAGGCCATAGGCCAAACCAGGTCTTGCTGGTTCTCCTGTCCCTCAGAGGGGTGCCATTCTAGGGACAAGGCACTTTGGGCCCCACTCATTGTCATTGGGCTTTTTGTTTCCCTAGAGCACTGGGAAGCCAGTCATTGAAGCTTCACAGTTCCTTGAGTGGGTCAACTTGGAGCCCCAGTCTATGGTGTGGCTGGCTGTTCTGCATCCGGTCCCNGCTCTATCTGTAGGCAGTCCCCCATCAAGGGCTTCAGGTAGGGAAAGCAATATCTGCTGGAAAGATAATGTTAAATAGGCCACATTACATATAAAATCATATATTACAAAACAATGTACGTATTCTATAATTATATAATTACAGCTAATCTATGATATGCTGTTATATACTGTTGCAATCCTTTTTACTGCTGAATATTT
>NW_027532160.1:57418-59035 GCF_008692635.1 Crocuta crocuta
AAGTATTCCAGGCTGACAAAAATGTATAGAAAAGTGAGGGGGTGGGTTGGCAAAACAGTACAGAAAGGGAAGTAGTTTGTTCATTGTCTCCCAGGGAATATTAAGTAGACATATAAGAACACCTTTGTACCACATGGTATGGTATGCTGGCAAATGGCTCACAACTGACTCCCCAGAAAGCAAAGCAAAAGAACAAAAACCAAAACCTGATGTATAGTATCACTACTTTCCATGATGTAAATACTCTCACTGTGGCTGATGTCTAGCTACCCACAAAAGGTTGAGAAGAGATACATGGTTGTACACAATTTATAGCAGAGATGATAGACTTAAAAAACCTGAAGTGCATAGATAATAGAGAAATAATTAGGAGGTGATAGGTTCTGGGTATTTGTTACCTTTGTTTTTGATATCATCTACTTAATTGTGAGTTTATGTAATTTTTTTAATGGTTGTATCTAACAACTGGCTTGGAAAACCCCTGAAATTTTAACATCCACCACCAAGCTTAAGAAAGAAGGCCTTATTGCAATACATTTGAAGCTTCCCTGGTTACATTCCCCTCCTCCTCTGACTATCCAGAATTTGGCTTTCATCATAAAATGCTCAATTTTAAAACTTTTTAAAGCAGTAAGGCATTCTCTTTACAACTGCCCGGCTTTTTATAAGCAAATGAGGCACAGACGTGGAATGTGACTTGCCCAGGTTCACACAGTTGGTTAGTGTAGAAACAGGACTAGACTTTCAATCCTCTTGACTTCTCTAAGTCCAGGCATTTCACAATTCTGTACTACTAGGTCTGGTCTGGGGAGTTCAGCCAGGTTTTGGACCTGGATCTGATGGACTAGTCAATATTCAGTAATAATAGAGTTATTTTTATAAACAAGTTTTGGAAATAACTTAGCCAACTTGCCCAAGGCTGGTAGAATAAATAGCCTTTGTACTGGAAGTGTGAGTTCTCCAATGTAGGCAGTGTTACCTGTTACACTGGACCCTTTGAGGCCATCTTTGTTTAGAAAGCTATTTGACATCATGAGCTCCTTACCCCTGCCCACTTCCACCCTTTTAAAAAAGATGGTGAGGCAATGCTATTCCCCATACTTCCTAAGAGTCTGAGCATGTAATTTCATGGAGGTTTGTGGTCTTTAAAATAAGGCTAGTCATCTAGTGAGGATGAAGCCACTGTTATGTATAGGAGGTTGAGCACATTATGACTCCATGTCCTGCGCTCTTCTAACGTATGTATGTATATTTGGATGTTAGGGAAATGGGGAAGTCACTATGGTACACTAGATCCTCTGCCCTACCACCTCTTGTCTCCCTAAGGTACCGGAGTCTGAAACAGTTTAATGTGGACATCTGCCAGACCTGCTTCTTAACAGGCAGGGCCAGCAAAGGCAACAAGCTGCACTACCCCATCATGGAGTATTACACCCCGGTATGGAGCCTCTGGGCTGGGTAGGACGGGAAGGCCATTCTCAGGTTCTAGGCCCTTGATCCATCTTGCCAAGCATAGACTAACTATATTCTACCCCTTCCCCACTTGCACTCTCTCTGTTTCTCTGTCTCTCTCTCAAAAAAAAAAAAAAAAAAAAAAAAAAAATTAAGATTTTTCCT
>NW_027532160.1:59052-66884 GCF_008692635.1 Crocuta crocuta
TGAGGAAAAAATAAAGAGAGCAAGAAAGTCCCAGGCAACTAAACTTCCTTCCATTGCTCACTTTAATTTTTCCTACCTAGCTTCCTGCATTGCTCTGTCACCTGGTCGTTACCTGCTACTTTGTCATTACTTCCATACCTTCTAGTCAATACCAAAGTTTGTGCTCAAATTATTCAGTCTCTTGGAGGTTAAAAAGGGTATGTCCTTTACCTGGGTCCCCAAATTACACTTGGTTTTCATTAGAAACTGTGCCCTTCATAGTGAACTGAGTCAGGTTGGTCAGCATTCCTGAACTCCACTCAGAATTTCTCCTGTGCTGTGGAATTTCAGAATTTCAGGATCCACAGCTCCATGTTTAGCTCCCTGAGCTAACTCTACTCCCCAAATTCCTTTATCCCTTTCTGCCCCACGGATACTCCCAAAGTCCCAAGTATATTGCCAGCTCCTCCTACTGCTCTCTCCCACCCTATCACCCCATCTTTCAACCTGTTTCCCCATAATCCATCCCTCCAAATCATTGTCTCTTCTCCATATTCTGTTGGCACAGAAACATGTGTGACTCAGTGGGAGCAGGGACCTTGCCCTTTATTTTTATTTTATTATCACTTGAAATATTAGAAAAGTCATTAGAAAAGTCATGCACAGAAAACTGGCTGGATTTGAGGGGCTGAGAATGCCCTACCTCCTGCATTAACAAATATATACTTACTGTAAAAGCTTACAATAATATAGAGGTATATAAAGTATAAAACAGGAGCACCTGGGTGACTCAGTCGGTTAAGCATCCAACTTTGGCTCAGGTCATGATCTCATGGTTTGTGGGTTCAAGCCCCGCATCAGGCTCTGTGCTGACAGCTAGCTCAGAGCCTGGAGCCTGTTTCAGATTCTGTATCTCCCTCTCTCTCTGACCGTCCCCTGCTCATGCTGTCTCTCTCTCTCTCTCTCTCTCTCTCTCTCTCTCTCAGAAAGAAATAAAACGTAATTTTTTAAAAAATAAATAAAGTATAAAACAAAAGTTCCCCTCTCTCCTCATCCTTGCCTCCACTTCTCCAGGCCAACTACCCAGAGGCAACTAGTGTTCACATTTTGGCACTGTACCCTTCTCAACATTTTTCTGGGAGTGGGGCATGGTAGACATGAGTAAGAGTAGATTACTAGTCATGTTCCCTGCTCTAGGGGAGCACCTCCCCAGCATCCTGAAGCCATTAGGGTGAGTCCCTCTGCCCTGTCTCCCCCTAGACCACATCCAGTGAGAACATGAGAGACTTTGCCACCACCTTAAAGAACAAATTCCGCTCAAAGCATTATTTCAGCAAACACCCTCAGCGAGGTTATCTGCCTGTGCAATCAGTGCTGGAGGCTGACTACAGTGAGACGTGAGTACCAGTGGCTGAGCATGGGCTGTGGCCTTGCTGGGCTGGGGATGTGCTGTGTAGGGGCTGAGTCTCACGTGGGCTAGAGGAATGTTCCAAGGCAAACCTGACTAGTAACAAGGAAGTTCAGCTTGGGCCTGACAGGAATCTGGCCTGAGAAATAGATTAGAATCCAGTCTCTATATTCTGTTCCCATCAACTCTTGCCCATCTCCCTAATTTGGTGGTAGGGAGTGGGGATGGTTGTAATGAGGTAACAGACTGCTCAGCTACCCATTCTTTGGCCATCTGAGTCTGCTGCTTTCTTCTAGGCTGGCTTCTTCCCCGATGTTGCCACACGCCGACACACACTCCCGCATTGAACATTTTGCCAGCAGGTACCACCAGGTCTGGGAGAGGGAGGTTTTCAAGAGTCTAAGGGGGATGGGGTTTTCAGTCAGGGCAAAGAGAATGGAATCAAGACCAGAGGGACATGCAAAATGGAGTATGTGGCAGCCAGTGAGGCCCAACACTTAAGGGCAGTTGGGGCAGCCATCAAAGCTAATGATCCTATTGTGGGATTAGAGTCCTTGAGATGAAAGCAGGCCCCACATCCTGCTTTCCCTTTTGTTCCTGCTCTTTCTTCCCAGGCTTGCTGAGATGGAAAGTCAAAATTGTTCCTTCTTTAATGATAGCCTGTCCCCAGATGACAGCATGTAAGTTTTCACAGCTGCTTAATTTTCCAGGAATAATTCTCTTTGGGATCCCTCCACCACCATTTGGGAAGGATGTATCCTGAAGGGTGGGGGGAGTGTGGTGGTTAGGGTCCTAGAAGCCCCAAGGAAGGAAAGCTGCTTTTTGGGCACAGTATTTAGTTAGTAATAGAAGCCCTCTATTGACTGAGCGGCCATCTGTTCAGGTCCCTTCCTCTTGTAAGCTCCCATCCTTCTATGCCTAGTTTTGAAGGAAGAAGTATATGCCCTCATTTAAAGTTACAGAAATGAGTCATTATCCTATGCTCAAGATGCCAAAGCCCCATCTAGTACCACACCCTGGGGAGACATCAGGGACTTGACTGAAGTGTGAACAGAGAGATTCCCTGATGCTATAGCTCAGAGAGTGGCCCCTTATTCCTAGGGAGATTCCTGGCATTCTCAAGGGGCTTAGGAGCTACTGGTCAGTGGATCAAGCTGGCCCTGATTGGGACTTAGACAGGCAGTGAGCCCCTGGGCGAGTGAGGAAGCAATGGAGGATGTGGTCAGGGAACAGCACAGAGTGGGAAGTGATTTCCTCACTGTTTCCCAGGGGACTTTAGGTAGAACCCAGAAGCTCCAGCATCCTGAAAACCCTCTCTTCTATACCCTCAACCACAATCTCTGCCATCTTTAAACACTTCCATCCCTCTTAAACCTGAATATATAGCCTTTCCCCTTCTATGTGATTTAGAAGTGAATCTTCCAGCATGTCTCCTGAGACCTTATCTGGAAGCTGAGAACTCATGCCCTGATATGTTTCTTGGTTCAATCCCTGGCCACCTCCTTTCCTCTCCCCACACCCATGCAGAGATGAGGACCAGTACCTGCTACGGCACTCCAGTCCCATTACAGACCGGGAGACAGCCTTTGGACAGCAGGCTCCGTGCAGCCTGGCCACAGAAAGCAAGGGGGAGCTAGAGAAGATCCTGGCCCACTTAGAGGATGAGAACCGGTGGGTGTGGTGATGCCACAGATCTATGTGGGTTTGAGAGTCAAACAGCTTGAATTCAAGTCTTGATGCTTCCACATCCTTGTTATGTGGCCTTGAATGAGTCACTTATATTCTGTGATCCTCCATTTCCTCATCGGCAAAATAGGAATGATGATAATAGTATCTACCTCCTAGGGTCACTTGTGAATTTCAAAGAAAATCAGGCATATACATGTATTAGCCAGTACCTAGCTTATCATGAAAGTTCAGTAAATGCTAGCTATTCTAATAATTAGTTGCATCCTTTGAACTCAACCCAAATATTTTTCAAGTATCCAGTAGATACAAGCAGAGAGAATGCAAACACAGAGAATTACAGAAGAGAGTATGCATGTCTCTACCTTCAAGGAAGTTTCAGTGTTGGAAATGGAAAGAGGTACTTATCACTTACTGAAAGTAATAAAATAAGAGGAGAGCAGCACTGCATGGAGTGTTTGAAGACTGGCAGAAGAAAGATGAAGATTACAAGGATGACAATTATGTCCATAAAGTACGAGGGCCTGAGGAGGGTTCAAGCCACTTTGGGGGCATTCAGTAGAACCCAAAGTATTCCTCAGAAAAGTGCTTTTCAAACATTAGTGTGCATACAAGTCACTTGGGGAGCTGGGCAAAATGCATATTTTAATTCACAGGTCTAGGGTGGGGCCCAAGTTCTACATTTTTAACCAGTTCCCAAGGAAGGGAGAATGCCCATCAGACTACCTGGAGTGGCAAGTCCTCAGAACAGGGCTGGTCTGCCAAATCTTCATTATTGGTTCATTATTGGTTCAAGACAAGATAAGTAGAGAATAAGCTTTTAGAAGGCTTTATAGCAATTTGACATTGCCATGTCATCCAAGCACCTAATTAGTCGACTTTTCATTGAATAAGGTATAGACCCATTTGAGTGTTGTTGAACTTGTGTGGCATGTCATGTGTGGCATGAGCTGTGTACTAGCCTTACGCATTTAAACCACTTATTGGCCCACAGTGATTGAAAACCAACTCCAACCCCTGTCCCAGGATTTTGCTACAGATAGTTAGAGAAGCATTGCATTAGATCAGCAGTGGCCTGGCCCTGGAAAACATTGGTGAGAGAATGGTTCTGTTGCAAAAGTAAAGTCCCCCAAAGTAGACCATCTCTTTGGAACTTGTTTCTTGATGACTTAACATGGGTGTTCAAAGAGGCGGGTAGTGGACAGAAGAGGCAAGATAGGTGGTCTTTTGTATACATCTTCCACTCGAATCTAAAAATCTAAAAATGGAGTAGGTGAGTCAGTGGCCCTAATGCCTCATTTATTTGCAGACTGTATTTATGCCTGATTTTAAAGTCAGAATTAACCCCTGAAACAGCACATCAAAGCTCTGAGACATTTTTATATGAAATGCCAGCTCTCTCTGCTCCAAGACCCAAGGATGGCAGAATAAATGACATATATGCTAGAGAAGAAATGGATATGGCCATTCAAACAAGAATGGGGATGCGGATGGGAAGGCAAAGGGGTTGCTCACACTGAGGTATGAGGGGACATCCGGGACCTGGACAGTTAATACTTTGTTAGGGCCATAGGTCTTGGCTCCACTGTCCTTGACAGGATTCTCCAGGGAGAACTGAGGCGCCTGAAGTGGCAGCATGAGGAGGCTGTCGAGGCCCCGACACTGGCTGAGGGCTCTGCTGAGGTAGCACAGGACCACTGCAATGAGGAGCTTCTGGCTGAGGCCCGGATCCTTCGCCAGCACAAGAGCCGCCTGGAGACACGCATGCAGATCCTTGAGGACCACAACAAGCAACTAGAGTCTCAGCTGCAGCGCTTAAGGGAGCTGCTCCTGCAGGTGAGGCTGGAGCTGGGGGAAGGACCAGAGAAGCTCCCGAGGGGTGGGAAGCTGGAGAGGACAGCAAAGGGAAGGAACGAAAGAGCTCGTTGGCAGTGGCCGTTGGATGACTTTCTGAAGAGAATTGGGCTGACAATTAGGGAAGGTGGAGGAAAGAAGGGGCTGGTATGTCCCATTGCTCGGCCAATTCTGGGTGCTCACTTCCCCAACAACCCATTTGAATCTGGTATTGAAAGAACAAAGTTCAAAGACTCATCCAAAACCTTGATTTTGCTACCATGGCATTTTCTAGAAAGAAGCAGGTTTGGGCATGCTGGGCAAGATAAAAGAGTTTTGCTGGGAAGGGAGCTCCCTGTTACTGTTTGTCCCTTTCCTCCTTGAGAAGTGATATAGTAGGGGCGCCTGGGTGGCTTAGTCGGTTGACCGTCCGACTTTCGCTTAGGTCATGATCTTGCAGTTCGTGGGTTCGAGCCCCGCGTTGGGCTCTGTGCTGACAGCCAGCTCAGAGCCTGGAGACTATTTCAGAGTCTGTGTCTTCCTCTCTCTCTGACCGACCCCTGCTCATGCTGTCTCTCTTTCTCTCCTAGAAATAAATAAAAATATTAAAAAAAAAGAGAGAGAGAAGTGATATAGTAAAGCTATGGAGTCAGAGAGCCCAGAGTTTGAATGTGACTCTGCCAATCAGTGCCAGTTAGGTGTTAAGAAAGTGACTTAGCCTCACTTATCCCCAATTCCCCCATCTTTAAAGCAGGGATAATAATATAACTTCACGGAATTGTGAGCATATAATGAGGCAATGAATTGAAAGAATTTCGCATGATGCCAGGAATATAGTAAATACTTTGTAAATGTTACCTATCACAGCTGACCCTTGAACAACACAGGTTTGAGCTATGTGGGTCCAGTTCTGTGTGGATTTTTTTTTACAGTACAGTAAGTGTATGCTCCCTTCCTTATGACTTTCTTAATAACATTTTATTTTCTTTAGCTGACTTTATTGTGAGAATATAATATATAATACATATAACATATATAACAGTTTATTTACTGTTTATATTATCAGTAAGGCTTCTGGCCAACAGTAGGCTATTAGGAATTGGGTTTTGGGGGAGTCCAAAATTATATGTGGATTTTTAACTACACAGAAGGGAGTTCAGTGCCCATAACCCCAACATTGTTCAAGGGTCAACTGTATTGTCATTATATGTACCAAGTAATACCACCCTATGCCTCTTCCCCAGATCCTCCAAGGGATAGCCTCTAGATGAATTCCTGGAGGTCTTAACATATAATATTGTATCATGAACAGAGGATCGGGTGTACAACTCTATATTTTCAGAGAGAACTAGGTTTTAAATAGCTTAATTATAGCCAAGATGACAGCAAGAGACCTTTAGGTGCAATGCCATCCTTATACAAACTGGGAAACTTTGACACATGTTGTTGAAAGAAGAAGGTAACTGGTAACTAGATATTCTAAGAAGTTTCTTAAAAGGGAGAGTCGCTGTTTGGGGAACCACTAAAAACTTCTTAAAGTCCAAGGGTAAAGGGATGGGCATGAAGTCTCTAAAACCCTTTCTAAGCTCAGGAGTCTGTTAAAGTAAGGTCAGGAAAGCAAAGTCATTTAAGTCATGCCTTACCTCTTACTAGCCACCCACCGAATCAGATGGCAATGGTTCTGCAGGCTCGTCCCTAGCTTCCTCTCCACAGCAATCAGAGGGCAGTCACCCCCAGGAGAAGGGACAGACTACTCCAGATACTGAGGTGGCAGGTAAGTTCCCCCCAGCCCATCCCAGCCCCTCTCAGCCCCTTCCCTCTGTGGCTTCATCCTGCTCCAGATCTGCCCGAGGCTCTGCTAGGGCTGAGACTGGTTTCTCCTCATGAATTTGAGTTTAGCATCAGGAATGATTGGCTAATTGATGGATTCATTCATTTGCTTATTCTACACATGTGTACTGAACACCTCCTATGTACTAGACGTTGTGCTGGGATGACACAAATGCTGTGGGTTTGTCCTTCAGCTGGCAGCATCCTGCCTCAGCCCCTTGGCCTCATCAAGAAATCTCTAGTTCTCTTTCTAAATCTCTCTTTTCCAATGTAGATGATGTGGGGTCAAAGAGCCAAGATGTCAGCCTGTGCTTAGAGGACATCATGGAGAAGCTCCGCCATGCCTTTCCCAGTGTGCGAAGCTCTGATGTGACTGCCAACACCCTGCTGGCCTCTTGATGGAGCCAGATCCCCATCCTATAATCCAGTCTTCTCCTGGTTCTGGTCAAAGTCTTCCTTTAGCCTTCACCCAACCTTTCTAGTCCCTACCTGCATCCTCAACCAGAGTTATTTGGGCTCTGGGCAGCAGCAGGGATCTGCTCGTATGTGAAGTGGATGCGTGAGGACTGGGGGAGGGAGAAGCACGATTCCTCCAATTATAGAAATGTGTCCTTTAATCCTCAAGTTTGAGATCAGTCCTGTAAGTATGTCTCTGTTGTGGTCCAGGTAAATGGCACTTGGAAGCCATTCAGTTGGGGACAAGAAGCTGCCTTGCAGAGCTAAGCAGTACCCATCAACCCCTTTCCCTTCTCTATGGAATTACGGAGATAAGGAAACCTAATGACCCCAGGATTCCAGCATTATGAATTCACAGGAGTTAGCTCTACTCTCTGGCCCAGCTCAGGGAGTATCCCTGAGACCCCCTCCCCCCACAAAAAAAAAAGTGCCCCTGAAAATGTCTGGGCAACATGTGGCATATTATACTTGATCTTAGCGAAAAGGCTGAGAAGCGATCATGTGGCATATTATAGTTTAATGAAATATCTCTAGCCATCCTGATACTACTTAGATATTGTTTCCCCCTCGAATATCTGCAGTTCCTTCTGCCTCAGGCCCTGGCAGACTTTCCTCAATGGGGGGGGGGCGGGAACAATTC
>NW_027532160.1:67108-67663 GCF_008692635.1 Crocuta crocuta
CTTAACCTTACATTTGGAAACAGTAAAGAAATACTTACAGGTTTTGATTTTTTCCCCCGATCATCCTCTTTCCTGAGGGACTCAGCATCCTGAGACACCAGCTGAGTTGCTCTAGGAATCCAGCTGAAGCCACCCTTGGCTCTTCTGGGTCTGCCCTCTAGCCCTGGGGTAGAGGCAGCAACTTGCTCAGCAAGGGAGTCTTGCTCTGCTTGGGTGCGGAAGGGNCAGCCTGGAAGAGTATGACTGCCCAACACTCTTGCAGGTTGTGACCCTTCTATCTTTTAGGTTGAATCAGATAAAGTGGCTGACTGTCCTCAGCTAACCATAAGGCAGATGCAAGTGGCAACCCTAAATAGTGGCCCCTTCCTAGGAAACACTGACCATACATCAGGAAGCTGGCCACTTTCCACCCAGACAACAGCAAGGTCTTCCTTTGCATAAAACTGTTCTTTCTAACTCTGGAAGGTGAACCCAATCCTCAAAGGAAACTAACTCTTCCTAGGCTACATATACCATAATCCCTTTATCCAGAAATTTTTCAAAGTAGATAGCAGG
>NW_027532160.1:67837-82860 GCF_008692635.1 Crocuta crocuta
CAGATTTCTATCAAAAAGAGCTTTATAATCTAGAGCCCCGCAATTGACTTAATTTGCCTAAGTTTATATACATATAGACCTATCCTGCATATCTACTGTACATCAGTACTCCCCTGGCCTCACTCATACATTAAATTCTAATCCCTCTCAAAGTATTACTGTTCTGCCTTGCTCTTTGTTAGCCCCAGCCTCTGGTTGGACTGATAGATGCATTCTGGCTGCTCCCCCTAGGGTGTCTCTCCATCCATGTCTGGGGTGAGCTGTCTTCAAGATCAAAGCCAACAGAAGCCTAAGGACACAGTNTCTTGACACCTGGGCCTTGGATGAATTTTCCTGGGCTCCCCTAAACAATGGTTCAGGTGCCAAAATAGAGCAAACGCAAGCTCTACTCATCCCATGCAGACAAAAAGGAACAGATAGGCCTTTATTGGCCTTTGCCAGGCTTTGACACAGAGAATACCCTCCAGCCCCTTCTAGGTCCTAAGTCTGGCTCAGGGACTCAAAGAAAGCAGCAGTTGCCACCAAGGTCAGGAGGGTGTGAGATAGTTGGGGTGCTCTGTTATAATCAAGCAGTGAGCCAGTGGGTAGAACTTCTGGAAGGTTAAATTTATCTGCTTCAGGGGAAGGAGGGCAGCAGCTTGGGTCCAGAAGCCTAGGATTACTTCCTTCTAGAATTTCCAGGGAGCACTAAGCCATAGTTCCAGAGTATCAGACCTAACCACAACATGTGCCTTAGTGCCCATGAGGTCTCTGGATGGGAGGCCTAGGTATCTGGATGTACAGTGAACAGGTCTTAGGTGGGCAACAAACACAGAGTGTGGGCATCTGTCCAATGGTAGGGGGCTGTAATTGTAGGGGCATAGTTTGTAGGCAGGAAAGGGGGAGAAGATATTTGCTATAGGTCAGGGAGCACAGGGTCTTTGAGGCATATCCTGCCTAAGGCTTAGAAGGGCAGATGTTATGAAACAGTCTTTGACCAGGAAAGTCCTAGAAAATCCTTCCCATAACCCTCACCTCACCCAAGAGATCTTGGGCTGCTGAGGGCCTGTGGCAACTGCAGTGGGCTATAGGCATGGTAGAGAAGATGTAGATCTTGCTATGTAGGATTTGTGCTGTAGGTGGACCGAAGCAGCAGGTTAGGAGTTGAATTCTCACTAATGGGGTCACTGACCCTTTGTGTGTGGTCCCGTGTGTACCTAATGACTGAGGTGAGTGTATCAGTCAAGGGTCCAGTGACAGTCACTGCAGCATGTGCGGGAAGTTTGCCCGCAGTGAGGTAAATAGATCCTTGGGCACCATGAATCCAAATTAGGGTGAGATTTACTGAGATGTGTTGTATGTTGTTAAGCATCTGTCATGTATCGTGTCTCTTAGAGGTACCTTGTTTTGTGATGCTGCATAATGTATGGCCCTGTACTGGAGGAGAGGTAAAGCGGGTTTTCTGGGTAGGCAGCTTAAAGAAAGCCTCTGACTTGTGAGATTAGCATCAGTGAGAAGGAGCATGAGTTTTTGCTGGGGTTGTTGTCAAATAGTATCAGGAGCAGTTAGGATTGACAGGTGATTTATTCTTGACAGGATCTGAAAGAGGCCAAAAAGCTGTTATGAGGGTGCCTCTGCTCAAAGTGAGAGCAGAGCAGGGTCATGTTGACTGGGAACTTGTTAGAAAAGGCTGACTGGCTGCAGAACATCAAGCTATTTGTTGGATGGTTCCCTAAGGAGGGACTTACCCAGAAGGACACATGCCCTTCCCTCCAGAATGGCAAGTCTGAAATCAAGGCTCTCAAGTGCCCATTTCCCTCAAGGCCCAAACTTTGAAAATATTTCCTGGTAGAGAAACCTGTTTGAGTTTCTTGTGCTCCAGGAACTGGGCTGGCAGGCCACGGTAATGAGAAATCCTGAGGTCAGGCAGAGGCCAGTACTGGGAGATAGATGTTTTTCCTCCAGGTTAATTTTAAGGAATACCCATGCCGCCTGAGGTGTGTGTTTGGCATCTGGGCTCCATGTCCAGCTTTATGCTAGAAAATTCCTGGAACACACATTCTCAATGGATGACTTGTGGCCTCCGAGACCATTTCAGGCCAAGAATCTCATTAAAGTTTCGTTAGCATAGGTGACAGCTAGCCAAAAAAGTAAGCTGCCTTAAGGCGAACAGTCCTGGGAGAGAAACTGGGGGGACCTGCCCACTGGGCTGTGGAGACTGAGCAGGGCAGCTGGGCAGCTCTATCTCTGGACCTCTCTGCCAAAATCTGGCCCTGGGAACAAAGGAATACTTCAGCTCCTTCTTACTCTTTTAACACCAACGGCTGTGGGAGAGGGAAAGGCTCAAGGCCAGGACTCAGCTCCCAGCCTCCATCTCATCCCACAGCTGCTGCATTGGGTCGGTGTGTGGGGGCGGGGGGCTGCTGAATGTCCTTGCTGTCCCCAGGGCAATATTGAGGCCAGAGTGGAGCCTGCTATGCTGTTTGCTGGCTGCAAGAACTGGTTCAGGAATGGTAGTTGGGGAAGGGATCCGGGGCAGGGGGGAAGTGGCAAGGGGGGCACACAGGTCTAGAAAAGTTTGGGACAAAGCAGGTGGAGCTGGGAACAAATTGGTTAACTTTAATTGCCACTCACTGTGGTGCTTTTCCCCTTTCCCTTTAATTCTGCTTTGAAAAGAATAAATTTGTATTTGTTTACTTTGCTTCTTCTGGTTATACTCTGATTCTGATGTTCCACATCCTTCCCTCATTTAGGTGTGGGAAGAGAGGGTGGGCCAAGAAGCCGCAGAGATACTGCAAAACATGGGCTACCAGATGAGTTCAGCACCTGCTGGACAAAACAAAAACCAGCCTACCTGCGTTAGCCCCATCCACTATTGTTATGTGGATTGGTTGCCTCTCAAGGTTCCACGCAGATTAGCCAGTTATCCCTTCATGGGACGAGCTGTCTATAGCAATAGTTCTTAAATAATCACCCTCATCAATCTGAGGGAGTTTTCACCAGCCTAAAGCAATGTGAGAAAAATCAAAACAATTCAGTGAATTTCCATAAAGTTACATTTACTTAATTTAAAGATCTTTTATTATGGGCATATAATTTTTGGAGTGTTAAAATGCCCCTGTAACTGTGGTGAAACTGTGCCCCTGATGAAACTATGNCGCCCCAGGAGTCCCTCTTCCCCACCACCAAGTTTTCTTCTCACCAATCTATAACACCACTGTCCAATAGAAATATAATGTGAGCCACATACACATATTTTTTAACAGCCATATATAAAAAATAAACAGGTGAATGGGGCTCCTGGGTGGCTCAGTCTGTTGGGCATCCAACTTCAGTTCAGGTCATGATCTCGCTGCTCAGGGGTTTGAACTCCACACTGGGCTCTCTGCTGACAGCTCAGAGCCTGGAGCCTTCTTCGGATTTTGTGTCTCCCTCTCTCTCTGCTCCTCCCCCACTTGCCCCCTCCCTTGCTCTCTCTCTCGCTCTCTCTCTTTCTCAAAAATAAACATTAAGAAAATTAAAAATACATAAAAATAAAAAAAAAATAAACAGGTGAGGGGCACCTGGGTGGCCCAGTTGTTTAAGCATTTGACTTCTGCTCAGGTCATGATCTTGTGGTTAATGAGTTAGAGTCCCACATCAGGCACTCCGCTGTCAGTGCAGAACTTGCTTCCAATTCTGTGTCCCCCACCTCTCTGCCCCTCCCCTGCTCTCTCAAAACATAAATAAATTTAAAAAAATAAACAGGTGAAATTAATTTTAACATTTAACCTGGTATATCCAAAACATCATTTCAACATGAAATCAGTGTAAAACAATGAGATATTTTATATTCCATTTTTTTAAACTAAGTCTTAGAAATTGACAAATTCAGCTGGAAAGAAACGAGACCCACACAGATCCAGACAATTTACTACTCATAGAAGACAACCAAAGCAAGATCAGCAATGGTATCACCTCCCTGCATCCCTTGTTCCACAGGATGCCACTGAAACAAGAGGCCCAAGGACACACAACATGGATAGTGGGATATTCTATAGCCTAGCGGCCAATTCCACACTGCAGCTAAGCAATTTTATGGCCTGCAGCTATATCCTTTGGGGATGGTACAGCAGGCAGAAAGTCCTATGTCTGGGGCGCCTGGGTGGCTCAGTCAGTTGAACGTCTGACTTCGGCTCAGGTCATGATCTTGCGGTTCCTGGGATCGAGCCCCGCGTCGGGCTCTGTGCTGACAGCTAGCTCAGAACCTGGAGACTGTTTCGGATTCTGTATCTCCCTCTCTCTCTGACCCTCCCCTGCTCATGCTGTCTCTCTCTCTCAGAAATAAATAAAACATTAAAAAAAAAAAAGTAAGTCCTATGCCTTATGAGGACTTACTCATTACCTGAATGAGGGAGGCAGATGAGAAACTGCCTCCCAGAAGCTTCCCTCAAGATAGGGAGGTGAGAAATGGTCTTGTAGTGACTTCTTGTGAGACCGCCTATCTTCCCATGTTTCTGAAGGATCACAGGGCATTCTGCCTATGCTAAGAGTGCAAGGTCGGCAGGGCACCAGTTCCCCTAGAGAAACTGAGTGTATATTTTATACTTACTACACATCTCAGTTCAAGCTAGCCAAACGTCAAGTGCTCAAAACCCACATGTGGCTACTGCATACCATATTGGACAGCGCAGGTTTGTAATATGCAAAATTTAGAATCACTGGGCTGTAGAAAAAGACTTCATGAGGTATCGTGTGTGTGTGTGTGTGTGTGTGTGTGTGTGTGTGTGTCAGGGTGAGGTGGTGAGTCAGGGCAGCAGTAAGCCTTGGGTGACTGGAGGGCAATGGTGAAGCAGTTACCCTGGGTTACAGTGAGATGTGGTAGCAGAAGAAATGGAAGGTCACCGCAGACGCATGGACTCACCCTTGCCCCTTCCTGTTGTCTTCCCTTCCATCCTGCTTCTCAGCAGAGTTCTGGCTGTTCTTGGGCTTTAGTATTGGACAGAGGCTGAACTAGGGCTCTTCTACCTCTAGCACCTCTAGATGCCACCTGTGGCACATATACCACCCTCACTAGCCTCAGTCTCTCCAGCTATGTCCCCAGGATGCTTTGTTATCTGTTTCTGCTGAAACTCTGCCTTCCTTTTTTTTTTTTAAGTTTATTTATTTTGAGAGAGAGAGAAAGCATGAGCAGGGGAGGGGCAGAGAGAGAGGGAGAGAGTGAGAATCCCAAGAAGGCACAGAGCCTGATGTGGGGCTTGAACTCAGGAACCGTGAGATCACAACCTGAGCCAAAACCAAGAGTCGGGTGCTTAACTAACTGAGCCACCCAGGTGCCCCCCTCCTGCCTTCCTTCATCTGGAAAAGCCTGTCTTCTTTCAAAATGTTGCCTCTTCCCCCAAATCTTCAGTCCCTTTCTCCCACTTCTCATCTTTTAAAGACTGGATTTCTGGGAAAAAAAATTTTTTTACTACCATCTTGGTTTTGAAGCTGTCCTCTAGCTTCTTTCCTAATCTTAACTTCATTTTGTTTGCCCTTAATGGGTCTATCTTCCTTAGTCCCACTTCCTCCCCACATTTGCCCCCAGTATCCCTTCCATCTTCCATCCTCTTCTACAGGCCCTGGCCATACATACTGACCTGTACTTCACTGCCCCTGGCTTATTAACTTGAGCTT
The DNA here is from genome assembly GCF_008692635.1 of Crocuta crocuta. Taxonomy (NCBI): domain Eukaryota; kingdom Metazoa; phylum Chordata; class Mammalia; order Carnivora; family Hyaenidae; genus Crocuta; species Crocuta crocuta. The sequence continues at coordinate 73,472 of NW_027532160.1, forward strand.
GGAATGGGAGCACTATAAGTGGCACAAAAAACTTGAGTTCATTTCCTAGAGCAGCACTGACTCCATCAATTGGGACCAGGCCTGTGTCTAGCTGGACTACTTCCAGAAAACCCTCACATACCTCTTGGTCATAAGCATTATCATCCTTGATGTCTAGATGAAAGCATAACAGGCCCCAAGAGGTGTAGGGACCTGCTCAAGGTGAATGGAAAAGCCAGGATTCCAGCCTGTGTTCTTTCCACTACAACATAAGTCAATGCAAATATTGCCATTTTTATCACATCTCTAGATGCTTTCTCAAAATCCCAGTGCGATATGGTTAATATGAGATGATTTACTTAGTTCATTAGGAGTTATCCCAAGAGCTCTTTAAAAGGATGCCCCAGTATTGACAGTATCTTCTGTCATTTCCTGATGGTAGAGTTTATTGGTTGTCTCTCTAGTTTCCTTTTGAATAGGAGTGTACTCATCATGGAAGTGGTTTAATAAAGTGACAGCAATCCATTTAAAATGAAGAATTTATTTATTGCTTAAAGAACACAAGCCAGAAAACTTTAACAATACAGCTGAAAAAACAAACCCACTCAGGGCTTTTAAAGGGGTCTTCATAGGCATCACAGGCATCTGATTTTTCCTAACCTTTTCTGATGGGGGTTAGGATGAAGAGGCTCAGAATAAAGACAACAACTCAGAATTTCATCTCTAACTATTCTCTTAGCTGGCAAACAATAACCAGACACAATCCTAAAAACACAACAGAACAAAGATAGCAGCAACAAGAAATCATCCCTGAGCAGGAAAGCTGCCCCTATTACCTTAACAGAGAGGGGACACAACCTGTTGTTAACTGCTGGGAGGTAGGCACTTAATTCACTGTGGGAGGTCCTAGACTTTGGTAGAAATGATTTGTTCCATGTTTTAGGAAATATTTAAAATAGAATAAGGGAACTGAAAACATATGCAAAACAGCTGTACGGCCTTAAGGCTAGACTTATCTGTCTTTGGCAAGCATGGTTGAATCATTTGATGGCACCAACAGAACAGAGGCAATATAAGCAATTCTCAAATTGATAAAGAGAAGGGAAGTTCTATATTGAGTTGGGATTTTAGGTCTACTACTTTTTATATTCTGTCCCTTTCTACACAGCTATCAACTTCAAATGTGACTAGCAGAAAAAGTTTCAGATAAACAAATAAGTGACTCGGCAGAAGGCAACGAAAGGGACAAAAACACGTACAATTTCATCCAGTCTTCAGTCTGGATAGTGAATCCAAGGTTCATGTGCCAGGCCGAAGGCTCTCTTACTTCTGCAAAATAGATTTCAATTGTTCCTGGAGGAAAATGAGCTGTAGGGAGAGGCAGAAAAACATGAAAAATTGTTCTGAAATCTTAAGTTCCATTACTTGATCTAGAATTTACTTGTATGTGGGGCGCCTGGGTGGCTCACTTGGTTAAGCGTCCGACTTTGGCTCAGGTCATGATCTCAAAGTTTGTGGGTTTGAGCCCCATGCTGGGCTCTGTGATGACAGCTAGCTAACAGCCTGGAGCCTGTTTTGGATTCTGTGTCTCCCTCTCTCTCTCTGACCCTCCCCTGCTCATGCTGTCTCTCTCTCAGAAATAAATAAAACATTAAAAAAAAATTTAGAATTTACTTGTATGAACCAAAAAGAACTACTGTAATTTGTATTTTATAAAATTATCTGAGTCTTGCAATGTGTCAAGAATGCACGCACAACGCTGCATGATGTTGTCTTTTACTGTGCCAAACTTCTAAAAGGAAGCTTTAAAATTAAATATGCTTGCTGTTAAGACTTTGTATTTCTGGGAAGAGTGTACAGAGGGATCACTGTAGCCATATTTCAAGAGTGAGAAAATAAAGCAGTTGGGATAGCCTTTTTCTCCTACTGAACACTGTATCTTAAACCAAGTCTTAACTGCTGCTTCTTGCCATGTTATGATACACTTGGAAACCAAACCAAAGACCTGACTTGTCAGGAGCCTGATGATATTACACTTATTTTTGTTTCTTTCTAAGTCAGAAGTCCTGAACCTTCTGTGGTGTAGAATGTATTTGTTTATTTTTACTTGGAATTGCAAAGTGACCAATAACATTTAGAGGTATACTGTCTTTGGAACAGACACTGGTTTTGAGTATTATTCAATTCAGGTCACTCCATACCAGCATAGATTTTCATTCTGTGCAATGAAAGGAATGGAGCATTAGAAACTGATCCTATGCCACACATCACCTACTGAATTATGAGAAGTGCTCCTATAGTAATTTAGAGGCTCTTTACACTCTGGTGCTGATGTGATTACAACCACTGACTGCCCAAGTTCTTTCCCCTTTGTGGGCTCTCTCACCATCCCCTCAAGGAAGGTTCTTCCCCAGGTTTGGACTTCTTGCTAAACAGTCAACCTGGAGAACTCATCTATCTCCACAGCTTCAATGATCATTTCTCTGCATGAGCCACTTTCCAATCTCCCATTTTCAAAAGTGCTTCTAACTCAGCATGATTCCAATTTAGTTCATCATCTTCTCCATCACCCGCCCCCAACAATTCCCTTCCTGCTGTCTTCTGTTAGTGGCACACCATTTTCCAGTTACTCAGGCTTTGGACTTCTCTGTTTTCCTTTTGGGCCCATGAATCCAATCTATTGTTAGGCTCAGATTCCTTCCATCATTTGCATCTTCCTCTAGTCTCTCTCCACTCAACAATTTCTCCTATATACTGCTGGCAGAGATATCTTCCTGAGTCACTCCCCAGGTGAAAAGTTTTGGTGGCTCATTATGCCCTATACCAAAAATCTCAACTCTATCCTGTCATCACCGCCTCTGAGTCACCATGCATGCTACTTTCTATACAGAATGCCCTCTTTTCCGTATCTCCTTATTAAAACCCCACCCTACCTTTTAAGGCTCCAGCCAAACATCATTTCTCTATGAAGTATTCCTTAGTCTCTATGGACAAAAGTGAGCCCTTATTCTGTTAAACTGTCCCTCTCATGGATCTCTCTCCCTGCCTGGAGGCAGAGACTGGGTTGTAAGCATTTTGTAGCTCCCTGCAGAACCTAGCTTCAAGTAGGCAATAAATGAACTAATAACATAAAGGACTGTGAGTGAATAAAGTTTACAGCTACATTTCCATGTTGAAAATAAAACTCCCCAATACTACTTACATAGATGAAAACAAAAATGTTCAGCATGTGCTAAAGCAATTTGGCATTAATTGTTCACATGGTTGTTTATAAGCAGTGCTTGGTTAAGTGATTTCCTAAAAGGAAGGGAATATACAGAATTCTGCTGGCCTTGCTTGTATGGGGAATGGGGATGGGAGTTGGTGTCTCTACCTTAAGAGCCCTATGCTAAACCCATCATATGACCCCCAGTTCCTTTACAATTATTATCCTCAATTTTATAGAGCTGAAGCCAGCATACATCTTCTGTACAGCTACCTGACCCTCACTTATCCCACATCATCCCACATTCTCTTTTCACTCTTCTCACTCTCTTGTGGCTTTAAAAAATATAGCTGTTCAAGTCAGAAATCTGGCATGCGTCCTTAACACTTTCTTCAACACCCAATAACTGACTCAAGTCCCAACCATTCTACCTTTAAAATACATTTTCCCATATATGAATGTTTGTAGCAGCATTATTCATGATAGCTAAAAAGTGAGAACAATCCAAACATCCATCAGTGGATGAATGGATAAACAAAACATGGTGTATGTATCCTTACACACATGGAATATTAGAATATTATTCACCCATGAAATGGAATAAACTACTGATACATGCCACAACATGGATTAACTCTGAAAACATTATACTAACTGAAAGAAGCCAGATACAAAAGACCATATATTATAAATGTCCTTTTAGATAAAATAAACAGAATAGGGAAAGTAGATGAGAAAGTACATTAGTGGTTGCCTTGGTCCAGCAAATGGGAGGAATTCAGAAAAAATGGGGAGTGACTGGGCATTGAATACAGGTTTCTTTTTGGGGTAATGAAAATGGTCTAAAATTGCATTGGTGGTGGTGCAATTCTGTGAATATACTAAAAGCCACTGAACCATACAATTTAAATGTATGGTATCTGAATTATATCTCAACAAAGCAGTTATAAAAGCATTTTTATTACAGTTAAAATATATATATTCTTTCCATAGCCACTGCCACCACCTTAGTTCAAATTGTCATTTTCCCTTATCAGACTACCAGATGGCCTCCTAACTGGCCTCCCGGCTTCTAGTCTTGCTCCCCTATAATCCATTCTCCAGATAAGAATCAGAGTGCTCTTTAAAAAGTTTAAATTAGGGGCGCCTGGGTGGCTTAGTCGGTTAAGCATCCGACTTTCGCTTAGGTCATGATCTCGCAGTTCGTGGGTTCGAGCCCCGCGTCGGGCTCTGTGCTGACTGCCAGCTCAGAGCCTGGAGCCTGCTTCAGTCTGTGACTCCCTCTCTCTCTGACCCTCCCCTGCTCACGCTGTCTCTCCCTCTCTCTCCTAGAAATAAATGAAACATTAAAAAATTAAAAAAAAAAAAAGTTTAAATTAAATGTGATTCTCTCCAGTTTAAAACTCTTCAAGGGTTTCCCACTGCACTTAAGACTAAAACCCATCCTCCTCCTTATCACAGCCTGCAAGGGATCATATTCTATGGCCTCTGCCTACTTCTTTACCCTTATGTTAAGTCATGCTTTTCCTCACTTTAAATACTCAGAGGTCCTCAAAGAGGCCAGGTTCTTTCCCGCATGGGGGACCTGGAATATGCTCCACCCAAGAGGCTCCCCATTCCCTCTTCACCTGGATTTACCCTTTAGGTCTCAGCTTATGTATCAACTCCTCAGAAAGGTCGATCATTTTAATTTAATTCCTTTTAATTCAGGACTCCTTTTATTCAAATAGCACCACTGATATTCTTCCTCCTTCACAGCACTTTTTTTTTTGCCATTTGTACTTCTCTATTTGTATATTAATTTGTTCACTGTCAATCTTCCATGCTAGACAGTTAGCTCCATGAGGACAAGTACTCTATTTGTCTTATTCAACACGGTATGTACATCTTGTGCTTTACACTTAATAAGCATTCAGTATCTGCTGAATGAGTGAATTTTCACAAAAACCTTGTTCCAACCTGCTATCCTCATTTAGAAGATTTGCCCACTACTGCTCCTGTGAAAAAAAACAGCCAGAAATGACTTTGGGGGTGGGGTGGGGAATTCTTTGCATCAAATGTTTTCTGGTTGATTCGAAAACACACTTCTCACCTGCTCATTTTTTTCTTTTTCCTGTAACTTAAGCTGCTCCAGCACAGACCATAAATGACTCTGGAACACAAATTGTATAAATGATGAATGCTGAGTCTCAAAGGAAAAGGGAACCAAGTGAGACAAAGAGTTTGGCAAATAATTTGATAAGAAAACTGTCAGTCATAACAAAAGAGCACTCTTTTTAAAGGATTTAGAGTGTAAAAACTGCATCCCCTAACTACAGAGCCATCTGATTTGATTTTATAAACCTACGCATGACATTTTTTTCTTGCCCTAAAATAAATGGTTGGAATGCCTTTTGGAATGTTACCTTTTTCTAGTTTAGCACAAATCCTTTGACTGTGGTGAACTATTAAAAAAGCTGGCTTGGAATATGGTGCTGACTCATTCATTTCCCTGCACTAAGGCAGAATATTATTATGTCCTCCATGCAATATCACAATAATACCATACACCTGTATCTTTCAAAATGTGTGCATAAAGAACAACATTCTAAGTAGGTACAGTTCTGTGTCGAGTTGCTCCATTTTGATGACTACAGCTCTCCAGAAAACGAAATCTGGCAAGGAATTTTCTAGATGCTTCAGAATTTCCCTCACTACAAAAATGATGCAAATATGGCCTAAACGTACATTTTCCTTTTGTTGAAACATGTATTAATAAAAATCAAGCAAGATATTTATTCTTGTTCAGGCATGCATCATAACATTTAAAAATGAACTTCGTTAATTTTCTTTCACTTCAATGAATACATTTTGGTACAAACAACATGATTCAATTTGTGTCTTACTGCCAGTTACTTAATCTCTTTGAATTTCAATTCCCTATCTATAAAATAGGGTTAGTGACAGTACCTGTATTTCAGGAATGTGAGCATGAAATGAGATGATACATGTAAAATGCTTAGCTCTTTATGTGCCTTTTACATAACAGATGCTCAATATTGGTCATCATTATCTCAAGTCTCCTGGTCTCTTCCCAAAAATGCTTGTATGAGATGATCAAAATTACTCAGATAAAAGGAAATAGGGCTATATCTTATTAGGGGTTTCTAAGAGGTCGTTTAGGTCAACAAATGAATAGAAATGATGCACAGAGATGATACAAATTAGAAACACAAATATGGAATTTTGACAGTAAGATATCAAGGTATCTTTATCCCAGCCAACAAGAATTTACCTTGAGCATCAGGCTTTCCACTTTCTTTAGGAGATCCCTCTGTCTTTGTGCTTTGCGTTGAATCTCTTGGAGCTTTTTCTCCGTGTAATGAATCTGCTTCTGAATATCCCCGACTAACAGAGACAGACAGAAATTTTATCTAAACATGGCCCAAACTGGTGGACCGAGATTAAAATCAACCAAAACTCCACTCCACCTCTCAGCCACCACTTCTCAAATTTAGCCTTGCATCTAACACGTGTTTAGAGTCAATCTTCAGCACTGCCAACCACTCTGTCCCACCCCTTTGGATTTTCCTCCCATAACTTACCTGCTGAACTGGCTCCTTCCTTTGTCTCATACTGGCCAGATGCAAAGAACTTGGCCTGTTGCTCCCTTTCCATATCCTCTTCATAATAATCTTTCTCAACTTCATCCTCATCATTGTAGTCATCTTCTTCATCATCCTCATCCTCTTCCTCATCCTCTTCCTCATCCTTATCATCACTGTTGCTGCTAGAATCACTAAACATCTCCCGAACCATACCATATTCTATTGGTTTTAAGCAAGAGGAAGGTGAATCTATCTGAATCTTTTCAAATGACTCCCACTCAAGTTGCAGTTATCCTCCATCCCCTCAAATTCATTGAGCAACCAATGAGTTTTAAAAATAATTTTCTCAAAGGAAGGTCCTTCCCTTCCTAAAACAATGGCAGGAAATGCAAAACACTAACATTCATTCATGTATTCAGTGATCAAGACATTTAGAGTATCTAAGGGCCCATAGGAATTTAGGATACATACCAGGGACTGATGGGAGATTAGAACACCAGTCTAAAACCCCTGGAGCACCGAGGGAAGAGGAAAGAATGGCCAAAGCATCCTTTTTCTATGATTGCCTGTGAGTCTCCAGAGAATGGTCTTTCGCGCAGTCAACACCTGCCCTCTCGAAGCTCTTGTTTTGCCTTTATTAACATACCTGATGAGAAATGACTCTGCTTATAGCCACTTATTCCTGGGGACATTGCAAAGCCTGGGGTAGAGCCTTGACTATCTATTTCCTTGGTTTCATCTTCAGCAATGACTTCCCATCCTGAAAGGAGGGGTGGTCAAGGAACAAGCAGAAAGAAAGGAGAAGGCACAGTTGAAAGGGAAGAGGCTCTCTGGATGAAAGTGCTATTTAATTTGGTCCAACTTCAGGCCATCTGTATCTGGATTCCTAGTATGAAGAAGTACCTTCTATTGACTTACACAAGTAAATAAATTTCTATGGTGTGAAATTACTGTTCCTAGCTAGGAAGTAACATTTCCAAAACTCTGAAGTTCTACACACCAAAATTAGCAAAAGTGAGGGCTTGTCAGCAAGTACATACAGGGCCGAACAGCCTTCAAGAAAAATATTTAGTATAAAAGGATACGAGCACTGACAGCTTCAGCATCTGAACACAGTAGTCTTTTCACTTCTTTTTCCACATCAGGAGATTCAATGTACTGAACCAAAGTGGGAGAAAGGGGGATACCAGTAATGTCATTTAATACCCTGTGTTTTACAGGAATGCCCTTCTCCTACATACCAATGAATTCAAATAATTAGGTGTCTTTAACATCCATCCAAATAAAATTTCTACTTTAATTAATGCTATTTATGAAGAAATCTTTGACCAGGGTCTAGGTTTTTGTATGTAAGCTTATTTTTTCCCATTCAAACAAATTAACTTGATACATTTAATCTTTTCAATCTGCAACTCTGTCTTAAAAACTTCTCTCAGAAGCACAACCCTTAGGTCTCAGTTATTAATTATTTGCCCTGACCCATACTGGCAAAGAACTCCAATTCCTTGTTATTTAGAAGTGATTTGGCTTAAAGATCTAAATTCCCAGAGTTCACTTTTCCACATCTTTATTATTAAAGATTTTCCTATAAAAACTGGGTCTTAGCTACATGTTCTCCCTTAAATCCAATTTTAGACAATTATCTCCACAGCAACCAATTTGTCATGCCACAAATAGAAATCAGAACTTTGATGGGGAATAAGCAATTGCAAACAATTCCTGGTAAAAGTGAATCCTGGCTTCTAAGAAATGGCTCTTAAAATAAGTATCAGAGAAAAAAGCAGATTAGAATACAGAGTCACTGGCCAAATGGTATCTTCCTCTAGGAGTTATCAGGCATTAAGCAACGAATCCATTTTTAAGTGAACCAATTTTGTGTATGTGTATGGCAGTAGCAGTTAGAGATGAGAAGGAAGGCTTAAATGTAACCTTTATGATTTCTTTGATTTGCCTGAAAGTAATGAGCTATGAAATAAAACATACTAAGGGTAAACAATAAAATTATATAATGATCGCTCTACCTCAGGAAAGCTGATTTCTTCAATTTGTTTGAAATCAATGAGCTATGAAATAAAACACAATAAACAATGAAGTTATTATCATAACTGTTCTACTTCACTAAAGCTTAAAGGATTCTAAAATTATTCCTAACTTAGTTTTACATTTAGTAGGCACTCATAAATACTGCTGACTGACAGTATAAAAGCCAAGGCAACTGTGTCCATGGAGTGAGAGATTCAACACAGTAAAGCTGTCAGTTATCCCCAACTTGATATATAGGTTCAATGCAATTCCTACCAAAATTCCAACAAGATTTTTATAGACATTGAAAACTTTTTCTAAACTTCAAACTTACTCAAAAATTTATGTGGAAAGGTACAGGCTCTAGAATGACTAAAACTATCTCAACAAAAATAATGAGAAGAGTCTTCCTCATTTCAAGACTTATTATATAGTCACACTGTGATATCTGTAGAAGGATCAACACATAGATTAATGGAACAGAATAGGGAGCCCTGAAACAGACACACACAAAAATGCCCAAATGATTTTGACAAAGTGCAAAAAACAATGGAGGAAGGAGAGTCTTTTTAACAAATGGTGCCAGGACAACTAGA
>NW_027532160.1:83090-84815 GCF_008692635.1 Crocuta crocuta
TACTAAACACCACATTTTTTTTTACAAAAACTAGCTCAACAATGGATTTCAGGCCTATATGTAAAATGTAAAACTTTTAGAAAAAAAAATAGAGGAGGAAATCTTCAGGAGGCAAAGAGTTCTTAAACTTGACACAACAGAAAGATCCTTAAAAGGAAAAATGTATAGGGCCACCTAGGTGGCCAAATATGGAAGGAGCCCAAGTGTCTGTCAATGGATGAATGGATAAAGAAGATATGGTAAGGGCACCTGGGTGGGTCAGTCAGTTAAGTGCCCAGCTCTTGATTTCAGCCGAGGTCATGATCTTATGGTTCGTGGGTTCGAGTCCCACATTGGGCTCTGCGCTGATGGTGCAGAGCCTGCTTGGGATTCTCTGTCTCCCTCGCTCTCTGCCCCTCCCCCACTCACTCTCTGTCTCTCTCTTAAAATAAACAAACATTAAAAAGGGAAAAATCTATAAGTTGGACTTAATAAAAAAAAAAAAAGTTGCTCTTTGAAAGACCCTGTGGAGAAGAGGAAGACAAGCTACATACTAGGAGAAAATATTTGCAAATTTCAACATATCTAACAAAAGACTAGTATTTGGAATATTAAAAGAACTCTTAAAACCCAACAATAAAGAAATCTATTTAGAAAATGGGCAAAAGGCATGAACACACACTTCACTGAAGTGGATATATGGATAGCAAAAAAAAAAAAAAAAACACATGGGAAGATGTTCAACATCATTAGCCATCAGGAAAATGCAAATTAATACCACAACAAGGTTACTACACATCTATCAGATGGCTAAAATTAAAAAGAGTTGCAAACATCTAATTCTGATGAGGACACAGAGTAAGTGGATCACAGATACAGTCTGGTGGGAAGGTACCATGTTACAGCCACTTTGGAAACAGTATGGTAGTTTCTCATAAAACTAAACACCCAAGTACCATACAACCCAACAATAGCACCCCTGTGCATTCATCCCATAGAAATGAATACTTATGCAGACACAAAAACCTGCATGTAGCTTTATTTATAATAGTAAAAAACTGAAAACAACCCAGACGTCCTTCAATGGGTGAACAGTTAAACAAGCTGGGGTACATCCATACCCCAGAATACTACTCAGCAATAACAGGAACAAAGTACTTACACATGCAACAACTTGCATACATTTTAAGGGAATTATGCTTAGTGAGGAAAAAAGCCAGCATTAAATGTTACACATTGTATGAGTCCATTTATATGACATTCTCAAAGTGACAACATTACAGAGATGAAGAACATACTAGTGAATGGCCAGGGGTTAGAGACTGAGGGAGTCAGGTAGGAGGGAAGTAAATGTGGCTATAAAAGGGCAAGATGAGGTATCCTTCTGGTAACAAAACTGCACAGTATTTTGACTGTGTAGGTTGATACACGAACGTACATATGGGAAAAAACTGCATAGAACTACACACACACATACACACATATGAGTAAAAGTAAAACTGGAGAAATTTGAATAAGATTGGCGAATTGCAATAATGTCAATTTCCTATTTGTGATATTGTACTATAGTTTCACCAAAAATTACAATGGGAAAAACTGGATAAAGGGTACATAGCATCTCTTTTTTTATTTCTTACAAATGCATGTGAACCTACATTTCAAAATGAAAAGTTAATTAAAGGGGCACCTGGGTGGCTCAGTCAGTTAAGCATCTGACTCTTGGTATTGGCTCAGGTCATGATATCA
>NW_027532160.1:85231-88870 GCF_008692635.1 Crocuta crocuta
ATATCATGGGGTTCGTGAAACTGGGCCCTGAGTAGGACTCTGTGTTGACAGCATGAAACCTGCTTGGGATTCTCTCTCTCTCTCTGCCCCACCTCTCCAAAACATACACATGTGTGCTCTCTTTCTCTCTCTTTATCAAAATAAATATAAAAACATTTTTTAACTTAATTTTAAAAAGTCAAGCCACAATATTCCTGTAGCTTGCCCAAGATTCTACAAGTCAGAGGTAAGGTCAGGAATAGAACCACAATTTCCAAATGTCAGGTTCTAGATGGGTTCACTTTAAAACTAGATTTTGTGGGGCACCTGGGTGGAAGCCTGTAACTCTTGGTTTCAGCTCAGGTCATGATCTCATGGTTTTGTGGGTTCAAGCCCCACACTGGGCTCTGTGCTGGCAATGTGGATCCTGGTTGGGATTCTCTCTCTCTCCCTTTCTCTCTGCCCTTACCCCACTTGTACTGCCACTGTCTCTCTCAAAATATATAAATAAACTTTAAAACTAGACTTTTCAATTGAAAGCAAAGCATTAGACGAAGTTTCAAATTCATGGCACATCCAGATCCCTACATGATCAGGTCTGTTTCTGTTCACTATATACTCCCAATTGCTACCGCACAGTGCCTGGCATTTAACTCATAATTGATGTTTATTGAACATATAAATGAGTGAACAAATTAATCCCCAACTAACTCCTCTTCCAATCCACCCAGTAGACACAGAAATAGCATGCAACTAACCTTTTTTGTTGTTTTGCGGAACCTTTTCTTTCTGACATTCTTAAGTGGTGGAGTAACTAAAATAAATTCAACATGGTGAAATGTATATATGACTGTTGGTAGTCACATATCTATCTGAATTTGATAAAGAGAAAGGTCATGCTATAAGCCACTGGCTCATGACATGATCCGTTCTTTTAAGAGTGTCTGGATGCCTAATGAGCCAAACACCTCAGTGTGGTAACAGATCCCTGGCTCACAAGTAATTAGGACCCAATAGATTAAATGTAATCAGCCAGAATGAGCAAGGGGGCTGGTGACTTACTGCCATGCTTCCAGACATATTTTTGCTCGCTCTCTTTTTCATTTTTCATGATTACATTAAGGTCAGTAGAGGTAACTGGTTCTTCCGGAGAAGAGTGGAGATCAGCATCAGCAGTGCACACAAGCATCTGCATTTAACAAAGATGAAGTTGACTATAGTCATGAATCTTGGATTAGAAATAAATCATGATTTACAGGTCTGCTGTCTCAAAGGGGCACAGGCACCTCAATGTTTATAGCAGCGCTATCGACAATACCAAAGTATGCAAAGAGCCCAAATGTCCGTCAACGGATGAATGGATAAAGAAGATGTGGTATGTATACACACAATGAAGTATTACTAGCCATCAAAAAGAATGAAATCTTGCCATTTGCAACTACATGGATGGAACAAGAGAGTATCATGCTAAGAGAAATTAGTCAGAGAAAGACAAATATCATATGACTTCACTCATATGAGGACTTTAAGATACAAAACAGATGAACATAAGGAAAAGGAAGCAAAAATAATATAAAAACAGGGAAGGGGACAAAACATAAGAGACTTTAAAATATGGAGAACAAACAGAGGGTTACTGGAGGGGTTGTGGGAGGGGGAGGGGGGCTAAATGGGTAATGGGCATTAAGGAATCTACTCCTGAAATCATTATTGCACTACATGCTAACTAACTTGGATGTAAATTAAAAAATATATAAATTAAAGGGGCCCCTGGGTGGCTCAGTCAGTTTAGCATCTGACTTCAGCTCAGGTCATGACCTCATAGTCCGTGAGATAGAGCCCCNCATTTTTACTACCAAAAATCCTGGAGCATAGTAAGCAGTAAAGAGAATATTACTTGGCATTCTGGAAATGCCAAGTATTATATATACATGCATATTCATTCTCTCTCTCTGTCGGTCTCTGCAGCACTGTATATGGATTCTAGGTTTTGTTTTTATTTGTTTGTTTTTAGCTCCAAGTACTTACCACTGCAGAGGGAATATGTTAAGAACAAATATACCTTAGCATTTATATTTAGAAGACGAAGAAATCAACAGTTGAGATGATGAAGAAAAACAAATATAAATTTCCAGAATTAACAGCATCTTGCTTTAGCAGAAAGTTCAGAAGATTCCAGATCCTCATTTTTTTTCACATGAAAATCATCATAAATGGCAAACCTAAACCTTTTTTATCTAAAAGCTATCAGATAAAATTAAGTAGTCGAAAATTATGGATCAAATACCAAACCAGAACATGACACTGTATTCCTGTGCAGTTGAGCTGGGAATTAGAAATGATAAGCAGCCATTCACCAAGTGGAAAGGAGCACTGGAAGAAAGAGAAAAGTAGGGAGGAAGGGATTCCTTGAAGGATGTAAGAACTAGTAGATTAAGAAAACTCATCCATACCTGGGAAATATCTGCTGTCTTATAAAAAGTTTTTTTATCAAGAGTTTTCAGGCTTCCGATAACACAAGGCAAATCAACCAGCTTAGCAGTCAGTGAGACATCTTCTACATCAACAACTGCGTGACGTCCATCAGCTGAAGAGAGGCAGGAAAAATTAAAGCCAACATCTTCCAAAAGTATTCTTAAGCTTCCTAGGGCTTAAGTAATGAAGACTTACCTGAGACTGGCCAGCCTTTCAGCAAAACCTACTATTTCTCTTAACTCTAGAATTATGTATGTAATTAGTAACTTCCCAGAGAAAAGAAAGCAGGGTATATGCAGCTCTTTTCTCTCAGTTTATGCTACTGGATCAAAAGTAGCTAAGTCTCTTTGTAATAATTGTGAACTAAATGTGCATGACGTGGCAAATGATTCATTCTCATCCTGAAAGGCAAACTCCATTCTTTCAACCCCATTCATTTTGACCCCATTAGAAACACTCAGTTATGTCATTGTACATGGGTATTTTCAAAGGGTCAAGTGAAGAAATGGGCAATCCCAGAAAGGTGCTAGTATATCTGAAGTTATAATCTCTAGTTAACTTCACCAAGATAAGATTCTACACAATATCCATACACTGTAGGAATATATATATTCATATATTGACAACTCTGAATCCTGCCCAGATGTCTCTAGCTTTTCCTCATCCCTTAACACAAGAGGATTCAAGTGCAATCTTCTAATATTAAGTGAAAAAAGTAAAATGCAGAATGATGCTGGACATGATACTTTAATTCTTTCAATTAACTTGAAAGATATAGAGGATTTAAATGTTGGTATTGTACATAAAATTTTTGTGTGTAAGGAAACACAAGGGGAAACAATTATTATTAGTTATATTTAGTACTAANGAGCACTGCAAAGGAGAGTTTTACTCCTCTTTTTGAACTTTTCTGTTTTATTTAAATTTTCTAACCATGAACTTGTATTACCTTTTTGAAAATGTCAATAAGGGCTACCTGAGTTATAAGATTATAGGCCATTTTAAATTTTCTTCCTTATACACTTCTCTGTATTTAAAAAGCCTAATAAATACTATTCAAAAGATATAAAGATATGCCACTTTTATAAACACAGTACAGGACATTCATTTATCATTCTCCTGGACAGTCAGAAATCACAAAGCTCGTATGTAAGAGACAAACAGAGGTATACAAATCCCACCGTT
>NW_027532160.1:88877-91036 GCF_008692635.1 Crocuta crocuta
CCGTTGACCCCCCACCTGCCAATTATTCCTTGTACACACTATAATAATTACCTCAAATTACATAATTTCTACTTCCTTTTCTAGAAAAGAAGATAGGAGAGTGACTTAAGCTTCTCTTAAGAGTCTGTCAAGACAGAGACCATATTCTGCTCTTTGTCCCATCCTTAGTATTTAGCATAATGTCTGGCACATAGCAATCCCTTAATAAATTAACTGTTCAGTGTATGGTAAATAGATATTTACTACTTACAAGATAAGTCAATTTTTAATTTATCCTTCATGGCAACATTTCCAGAATGCACCATCCTCCTGACAGTAAATGCATGCTCCTAAAAAGGAGGTTGATTGAAAAATCAGAAGGATGAATTGTTTACTTGGCAACTAACAGATGTCTCACAGACAGTCCTTCCTTAAATAAAACCTTAAACCTCCCAAACGTTAGGAACAATGCCATGTACCATGACATATGGTGTGCTAAGTCAAGTTAGGATGAGGCTGATCTCATTGTTGGTTTTTAATAGCTACAGTTAATGTCTTCTTCTAGCCCTACATTCCTGCCTCTTACTGCTGCCCTTCAGTTGTAGTTGCTAAGTAAAGGCTTAGCTGCAGTTTACTGGGTATATTAATTAGCCATAATTGGGGAAATACCTTTCTGAAGTCCATCCTTAATATAGCATTCTTAGACTAGATACTACTTGAATACAGGTATCAATGGGGCAAGAGACCCTAACACAATGTTCAGATGACCTTCAACAGCCTTGCATGGTGATGAATTTGAGGAAATAGTGATGGTCTCCTTCAATGCCCCTTTTGAGGTGACAGAAAGGATTTTTAAAGAGTCTTATCACGGCTGTTAAGTGAACAGGCTGTTAGCACCTCTGGTAAGTAACTGAATCCCTCACTGTTACAGCCCTTTGCTAGGAAATCAACCCACGTGATAGGAGGCATGTACAGGATGAAAGAATTCTGCTAAAAGAGTACATATTAAAATAGAGCTGTTTAATAAAATGTGAATCCTGGGAAACAAATAATCTTAGTTTTTAAAGCCTACCTTAAATAGCAATGCTATAGAATCCAAGCAGAGCTAATACATATGTACTGAAGATATGTGGTCTGAGATACAAGGGTTTCTTACCATAGGAAGACGCAATATAAACTGGTTCTCAAGTTCCTGAGGAGGTTCATCCTGGCTTTTACTCATCTCTTGTTTTTGAGTTCATGAAAGCAAAAACAAAATAGACAGCAAATGACCAAAAACTCATCTTGCCCCCTCTGCTGACCACTTCTGGTAGTAGTGGTTACATTATACAAGATCTTGCTCACAACCCTCACTGGAATGATGTGTGTACAGCTCTGAAGTACTTTATTTGACATAACCTGATTATTTCTAAAAGTCACCTGATCTCCCCTCCAATATAAATATGTAGACTTTCCAAGGATAGCCCAAATTACGTGACAACAAATGAAGTAACAGTGGTTATGGTACATGATTTAGTCTTCTTAACGATATTCTTAGACTCTAAAGGACTACAATTCATCAACTCTGTGGTGGCTACCGAAGCAAAATTCATGCCTCTGAAGGGAAGAGTGCCAATCAAAGTCCAGAATGAACCAAAACCACAGGCACGGGTGTTCTATGGTGATTTGAAGGAAAAAAGAGCTTAATTTTTAATATTTTATTCACCTTAATGGATTGGTATGAATTAAACCCATGGGAGAGCAGGCAGGTTCTAAAACTCTAAAGTCAGCATCAACACCTCTGAACTACTTTGTGTAAAAGTTAGGAGTCCAGTTCTTATGGCAAGGCTATCTATATGAGTACACTTAAGTTCATGGAATGGACACTTTCTTGAAGGGGTGATACGATAGATCATAAAATCTAATTTAATTTATTCATTATTAACGTTCACTGTATACATTCTCTATACCAGCACTTGACTGAGTGAATTAGGCCTACTATTTCATTTAATCCACACACCCACCACTTACTTGAAATACCCCTAAAAAGTTATTTAAAGAAATCCTAAGATGGATCCCTTTATTTAAAAAAAAAAAAACCTTCTGTAAAGTGGATAATCTTATCCAAGTTGATCTTTATTTTTAACCTTTTTAAAAAATCTTTTTATATTTAATCTTATTTTCCAGCTATTTGGGATTTA
>NW_027532160.1:91083-92561 GCF_008692635.1 Crocuta crocuta
TTTTTTTCTTGAAAGCTGGAAAGACAGTAATACACGTATATGAAAATAGACAGGGTCTTCTCCCTATTTCTAAGGACATTATGCTATATACAAAGTTATAAAATCTTTTATCTTAGATTAAAATCCCCTGTTAATCACAGCTCCCTAATACTCTGTAAACCATTTGAATCTCGCTTAAAAGAATCGGAACCCTTTTTAAAACATATAAAAGTGAATCTCAGACCTTATTATGGTGAAATCATTCACCAGTCCTTTAGTATGACTTCAGAAACTACCAGAAAGGCATAGAAAGCAAAAGAGAGGTCAGCAGTGGAAAAGGAGACACCCAGGATGAGGAGAGAGATTGATTATTTGTGATAGTCATTTGTTTTCTTCCTACTTCATACACAGACACACACAATACACACAGAGATACAAAAACTAAATGTTAACATAAATCAAAAATTTAATTAAAATAAAGTAAACTAAATAAAACCCTTGGGGCTGGGCACATTACCTAACAGAATGGACAGTTGCAAACACAAGTTGGGAGCAGAAATACAGATTATTTGAAGAACTAGCTGCTAAGAAAGATTTCATCAGATCAGAAATAACTTTTAGATATTTCAGCAGAACTAAGACTAAGGTATTTTGTTCATTTCAATGCCTTTCTGGCAACTCCTAATATAAAAGAAAGAATGTGAGAATTGAAACTATTTCAGAGAAGGTGGACAATCCCAGTTGAAATGAGTTTTAATTATTTTTAAAATGTGTTGCCTTCATCTACCCAATAAACCGGTTGTATCGTATTTATTTTAAGAAACGGCATCCATTTTTTTTTTCAGACAAGCACTCTTTAATAAGTAATTAAACTAAATAGACCGCTCTCCACCCCCAGCTCCATCTCGTTTCAGCGGAAACAGGATTGGAATTAGAATTATAGCTAGCTGGAGGGTGCCTAACAGCATGCTCCAGGCACTACAAGTCAGCACAAGCCTAAATTGGTATTTTCAAGTTCATAGCCGCTGGCTGCAATTTGAGGCAATGACCACTCCATCCTTATCCCAGGGGCGCTAAGCTTCCAAGGAAGAGTCCAGCTCCTAGGCTTTGGTCCAATTTCCCTGGAAAACCTCTGGGAGGACCAAGGGGCGCGAGCCTTCGCGCCTCGCCGTCCAGGCGGGCTGGAGAGGGAAATGGGGTGGNTTACAGGGGGCCACGCTTCGGGGCGGCTGCGGAGTGTAACCGGTGCACAGTGATATTTGTAAAAGAGGTGGCACATTTGGTTGCTCATCGAATCCGTTACGTTCGACCGATTTATCCCTTGGCGAGAAGACCTCGCCTGGCAACAAATAGGCCGCCACGCAAAACCATTAAATAACCACAATCCGCGCCCAAACCACTCTCACATAATAAGCCTTTCCCTTCTCCTCAAGAGAGTCACTAGAGTACATCTTTCAGACAGGGACACAAGTGACACCCATTATTTCTCCTGAAGGGCG
>NW_027532160.1:92637-93683 GCF_008692635.1 Crocuta crocuta
AATTCACGTCCCCCCAAACAATACCCTTAACTTGTGAGGGGGAAAAAATTAACACCACTTACCTTCCCCTTCCAGTAAGTTTTCGTCAGGAGTTTTGGCAGCAACGTGGGTGCCGCCATCGACATCGGCTTGGGTGCCATGGTCGGNAGCAATGTTGTCTTCAGGAATTTTGGGTTCTTGTAAGCCCGTTACTTCTGACGTTGAAGCTGTTGGTGTTGAATCACTTTCCAAAGAAGAGGGAGGCTCTTCCTTACTGTACTCCATGGTCCACTCATGGAGACTATAAAATGGCTTCCCGTTCAGTCATGTGACCTTCGAGGTTCCAGAACTTTCATAAAATGATGTCAAACGTATCCTCCTTAAAGACATAGGGATAATAATATTAGAGACATTAGGGGTCCCGGTTAGAGATGGTAGTCATGAAATATCTACTGCCTAATACGCATCTAAACTTAATTGTAAGGGATAAATATGTTTGGAAGACTAATTATTATATAGTCATTTATTCTGAATATGAGGTTTTTTGTTTTTTTTTTTTTCATTCTGTGAAGCTGGAGTTTCAGACCTAGACAAAACTGTTTTGATCCCTTTTGGAATCCATCCGCTGATTTTTATATCAAGGGTTGTAATATGACATAGACCAATGAAACTCATTTTTTTCATGAAGTGTAGTATATTCTTAAAGGAATTAATATCAAAAAATACTTATTTAATAACTCAAGGAAAACTGCCATTTCAGTAACTGAAGAATCTGAGTAATTATGTTTTGAATCATACAGACCATGTGAATTATTTAATTAACTTTCCTTGTGATGACTGCTAGGAAGCTCAGATCCCATTNAACTATTTGTAAAAAAAAAAAAGAGTATCAGAAGGGCCCCTGACTCCTTCAGTCGGTAGAGCATGCAACTCTTGATCTTGGCAGTTGTGAGTTCAAGCCCCACATTTGAGTGTAGAGATTACTTTAAAAAAAAAAGTAGAGATATAAATAGTAGATACATAAAAATAGTACTCTGACAGAAGTGTCACAGGGAGCATCCCTGTAG
>NW_027532160.1:93749-93917 GCF_008692635.1 Crocuta crocuta
CCCTGTAGGTAGAGTAAGGGAATATAGTAACTGTTCATGTATAAATTCTATCATCTAACAAATGTTACTTGAGAATCTCATGTGCCAGGCTTGATTTTAAATATTTATTAGATGTTGAAAATTTGGTAAGAGTTTAATGGGAGAAGGCAAAAATTTACCTGAAAGATA
>NW_027532160.1:93976-94602 GCF_008692635.1 Crocuta crocuta
AAAAATTTACCCGTAAGATACAGGCATACATATATTTAATTTTTCCTTTATTGTCAGATTTCCAGCACCTTCTTAAGGAAGAAGGGGATGAAATGTGCAAGAAGGAAAAGGACATTAAATTTGTGGTTTCTTTTCCCGGGAAAGAGCAGATCCAACAAGTATCACCGATGTGCAGATAATAACCTGTCATATACATACTATCATATTGTTAAATACACACAGAATATGTTTCTGGGCTCTGTTCTGCCATGTTGCTGTCTTTCCAGAAAGTTCTTCTGGACCCCATCCCCTCTCCTAACTGTGGCTTCAGTCAATTTCATTATTATAGCAAATATGCAGTTGCATATATTCCTTCAACAGAAATGTATTATGTGCCAGAAACCATTCTAAGGTTAATAATAGCTAACGTTCATTGATCACTTATTTATATGCTAAGCTCTTCACTAAGTGCTTTGTATGCATTATTTCATTTAACCCTCACAATTGCACTGTGAATTTGGTGTGACTATGATCCTGGGTTTTGTTTTGTCTTTTTTTTTCTAGATAAGTAAACTGAGAGTTGAAAAGGTTAATTAACTTGACCCATGTCATGCATGTACTAAATGGCAGAATGAATACATAATTTA
>NW_027532160.1:94703-97623 GCF_008692635.1 Crocuta crocuta
ATTTATCCCCAGTTCCCTTCACTCTGTGACTCTGTTTACATAGACTTCCCCTGTACAACTAGATGTACAGTTATTCTCCTTTTTCTGTCCCCTACCCCCAACTCCTGGCAACGTCTATTCCACTTTCTGTTTCTATGAATTTGCCTATTGTAGGTACATCACGTGAGCAGAATCATACAGTATTTGTCCTTTTGTATCTGGCTTCGTTCACTTATACTCATTCGGAAAACATTTTCTCCTCATATAGTTTGGAGTAGTTTGAGAAATGTAGGTGTTAATATGTTTAATGTTTGGTAGCTTTATATAGTAAGACCATCTCATTCAGTTTTTCTTTGTTGGGAAGTTTTTGATACTGACTTAATCTCCTTATTGGCAATAGATCTTTTGAAATTTTCTATTTCTTTATAATTCATTTTCAGTAGCTGTGTGTTTCTAGGAATTTTTCCATTTCATCTAGGTTGTCCACTTTGCTGATGTACAATTGTTAATCGTATTTTCTTATAATCCTTTTTATTTCTGTAAAATCAACAGTAATGTCCCTGATCTCTTTTCTGGTGTTATTAATTTAAGTCTCTCTTTTTGTCTTAGTCTAGCTAAAGGTTTCTCAATTTTGTTGATACTTTCAAAGAATCTACTCTTGGTTTTATTGATTTTCTCTATTGTTTTTTTATTCTCTATTTTATTGATCTCTGCTCTAATCTCTCTTATTTCCTTCCTTCTGTTGGCTTTAGGTTTAGTTTGTTCTTTTTCTTGTTCCTTACAGTTGAAAATTAAGGTTGTTGATTTAAGATGCCTCTTATTTTTTTTAATATTTTAATGTTTATTTACTTGAGAGAGAGAGAGAGAGAGAGAGGGAGAGAGAGCATGAGCGGGGGAGGGGCAGAGAGAGAGAGAGAGGGAGACACAGAATCCGAAGCAGACTCCAGGCTCTGAGCAGTCAGCACAGAGCCTGATGTGGGGCTTGAACTCACGAACCCTGAGATCATGACCTGAGCAAGGTCAGATGTTTAACACACTGAGCCACCCAGGTGCCCCATTTTTTAATTTTTAAACGTAAGTGTTTATAGCTACAACTTTCCCTGTTAGCACTGCTTCTGTTATAGCCTAGAAGTTTTGTTACATTTTGTTTTCACTTTCATTTCTCTCAAGTTATTTTCTAACTTTCCTTATGATTTCTCCTTTGGCCCAATAGTTATTTATTCTTCCAATCTTTCTGCCTTTTTGATTGAAGAATTTAATCTATTTCCATTTAAAATCATATCTAATAAGGAAGGCCTTATGACATTTTGCTATTTGTTTTCCACATGTCTTAGAGTTTTGTTGTCCCTGAATTCCCTTCGTGTTTAGTTGATTTTTTTGTGGTGATACGTTTTGGTTCCCTTCTCATTTCCTTTTGTTTATATTCTATAGATATTTTCTCAGTGGTTACCATGGGTAACATGTTACCATGGATGTTACTTACATATAACATCCTAAAATTATAAAAAATCTAATTTTAATTGATACCAACTTGACTTTAAGTGTATAAAAAATGCTACTTCATTTATAACTTTGTACTCCCCTTTATGTTATTAATGTCACAAATTACACCTTTATACATTGTATGTTCAGTAACATAGATTTATAATTATCATTATGTGTTTGTCTTTTAAAAATGTATAAGATGAAAAGAGGAGATACAAACAAAAACTATGATAATGCTGGCTTTTACCTTTGCCTCTGTAGCTACCTTTGCATGTTCATTATTTCATCATATGCCCTTGAGTTACTGTCTCGTGTCCTTTTGTTGCAGACTTAAGGACTCTAGCACTTCTTGTAGTCTATTAGTAACAAACCAGTTTTTTGTTTTCCTTGCAATGTCTTAATTTCCACTTAATTTTAGAAGGGTTGTTTGACAGATACAGAATTCTTGCTGTACAAGATTTTTTTTTTTCTTTCAGCCCTTTGAATTTGTGACCCCATTGCTTTCTGGCTTCTATGACTGCTGAAGAGAAATAGGCTGTTAATCATACTGATTGTTTTATGTACATCATGAGTCACTTCTTCCTTTATGCTTTCAAAATTCTGTCTTTCGCTTTTGACCATTTGACTGTAATATATCTCAGTGTGGGTCTCTTGAGTTTATTCTGCTTGGAGTTTGTTAGCTTCTTGGTGTGTAATTCATGTATTTCATTAAATTTGGGAAGCTATCAGCCATTATTTCTTTTTCTTTCTTTTTAAAAAAATGTTTATTTTTGAGAGAGAGAGAGAGAGAGAGAAAGCACACATGCCCAAACAGGGGAGGGGCAGAGAGAGAGAGGGAGACAGAGGATCTGAAGCTGCGCTGACAGCACAGAGCCTGATACAGGGCTTCAAATCACGAACCATGAGACCAAGACCTGAGCCAAAGTCAAATGTTTAACCGACTGAGCCACCCAGGTGCTCCAGCCATTATTTCTTCAAATATTCTTTATTCCCCCTCTCTCTCTCATCTCTCCCTCTGGAAACCCTATTATGTATATGTTAATATGATTGATAGTGTCTCACCAGTTTCTTAGTCTCTATTAATTTTTCTTCATTCTTTTTTCTTCTTGCTCCTAGATAGATAATATGGATTGATCTATCTCCAATTTCATTGACTCTTCTGCTTGCGCAAATCTTGCTCAAAACTCTCTCCTCTAGGGAATTTTTTTTATTTCAGTTATTGTACTTTTCAATTCCAGAATTTATTTTTTGATTCCTTTCTATAAATTCTATCTCTCTATTGATATTCTCTGTTTGGTATGACATTGTCCTACCGGTTTCCTATAGTTCTTTGCTCTTGGCTCCCTTTAGCTCTTTGGACATATTTAAGACAGTTGATTTAATTAGTAAATGCAATTTCTCTTCAGGAAGTTCTTCAGGAAGTTTCTATTAATTTCTTTTTGCCTGTGAATGGCTA
>NW_027532160.1:97663-120475 GCF_008692635.1 Crocuta crocuta
CCATACTTTCTTATTTGTTTTTAATGTTTTATTTATTTTTGAGAGAGAGCGTGAGAAGGGGAGATGGAGAGAGCATGACAGAAAATCCAAAGTGGACTCTGCACTGACAGCAGTGAGCCTGATGTGGGGTTCAAACTCATGAACTGCTAGATCATGACCTGAGCCAAAGTCAGACACTCAACCGACTGAGTCACCCAGGTGCTCCATGGACCATATGGACCATAGTTTCTACTTTCTTTGCATGTCTTGTAATTTTTGTTGAAAACTGGACGTTCTGAATATTATAACATGGCAACCCTTGAAATATTATTCTCCCCACACCCCAAGGTTTGTTTTTTGCTTCCTGGCATAGGTTGTTGTCGTTGTTTGTTTAATGACTTTACTATTTTTATAATATGGCCAATGACATTTGTATCCCATTAGCTTAATGGTCAACTAGTATTTTGACAGATGTCCTCAAATGCCTGGAACCAGGAAAAGAAAAAACAGAAGAGAAAAAAGGGAAAGAAAAAAGTACTCTCCCAATTTCTGCAGACTGGCTCTGTGTTGGGCAATGCCTTCAAAGATTAGTCAAACCTATCTATAACTCTGCTTTAGCCTTCAGTTCTTGCTTGCACAAATCCTGAAGGTCAGCTAGAATTGAAAGCTTAGGTCTTCTCAGGCCTTTTCTGAGTATATGTGTGCTCTGGGCATGCATGTGGCTTTCTCAATTTCTCAATATACATAAGAGCTGTTAAGAGCTCTTATTCTCCCACATATCTCCTTTCATGGCCTCTTCTTTCCCAGGCTGTTCAGTCTATCTATTGATTGTCCTGATTATTATCCCTTTCCCAGGCTGCTCCAGACAATATTTTGCCTTTAAATGCTTTTGGCAAAAGCCACCCA
Organism: Crocuta crocuta; assembly: GCF_008692635.1. Taxonomy (NCBI): domain Eukaryota; kingdom Metazoa; phylum Chordata; class Mammalia; order Carnivora; family Hyaenidae; genus Crocuta; species Crocuta crocuta. The sequence continues at coordinate 98,549 of NW_027532160.1, forward strand.
GGAAGCCCTGGGAATGCTCAGAGTCAGGTGAAATAAAGGCATGCCCTTATGCCAGTCCTTGAGGGAGCAACTAGTCAGGTTGAAACACACAACCACAATCTTTGGGAACAAAGTCTATATTGCTCTTTCTGTTGGTATCAACCTGTGCCAGGAGTGCAGGACATTGTCTTCATGGCTGCTACCAACCTGGGGAATGAGAAGTTGGTAGGCCTGCGATCAGAAACACTTCTGCACTCTTGTACCGCAACATAGCCACTTCTTCTTCATTAAGCTTCCCCCTGCTTGTTATAAGTTGTTGGGTTTTTTTTTTTACTACATTCCAGAGTTCCACAAAAGTTGACAGTTTTTACCATCTAATTAGTTGTTTTTGTGGAGAGATGGAATCCAGGAGTTCCCTAGTCTGCAATTTTGGTGATGTTGCTCAACAAGCATAGTTGCTATAAACTTTTTATTATCTTCTAGAGTTTTTATAAAGTTGATTTTGACAGTGTTTGCCAATTTATTTCCTGCTTCTATGAAAGGAAGGATTTTTGCAGTTTCCTACTCTGTCATTTTTGCTAATGTCACTCAAACACAGAAATTTTGTGTATCTGGACAAATTGCCCATCCCAGTATTTTATCCCACTAGAGAATCATTGCTGGAAGGAGACAGTGCCTGGCCACTCTGACTTCTACATTGGCCTAGTGTTGGCTCTCAGCTCTAGCATTTTCATTGGAGGAAGATTTATCTTAAAGAATATAGNGGTCATGATCTCACAGTTCATGAGTTCAAGCCCTGCATCGGGCTCAGAGCCTGGCACCTGCTTCAGATTCCACATCTCCCTCTCTCTCTGCCTCTTCCCCACTTGCTTTCTGTTTCTGTTTTTCTCTCTCTCAAAAATAAATTAAAATTAAAATAAAAAAATTAAAATTATTTAGGGGCATCTGACTGGCTCAGTTGGAAGAGCATGCAACTCTTGAATTTAGGGTCATGAGTTTGAGCCCTACTTTGGATGTAGAGATTACTAAAAAAATGGATTAAAAACTAATTTCAAAAATTAACAAGGTTACTTAGCTTTTCTTCTCTCCCTCTTGCTTTTCTTTCCATGAGCACATTTTCTTCCTTTTACTTGTCTGTGTTTTCTTATTTTTTTGCAGTTAACATGCAAGTTAATTTTATAATCAGAAAAATATCAAGCTTTTTCGATAACAGGTAACTATACTGTTTCATAAATGGATAAGAGATGTTTCATGAATGTCATAGCAAGAAATCCAAGCTCCTTACTAAATTTCAAAAAGAACATTACATTTTTCAATCGTTTTTTCACCCAAGGAAAAAGATAAATTGTTGAAGTATTACTTTATTATACTAGTGTTCTAGAATTGACAGTTAATAACTTTTCTTCCTTCCATTAGGGCATGGTAGTCATACATACTTGAAGGAATTATTCTGGTAGGTTGAACTAATATTCAATAACCACTCTTCAGTTTATAACCTACTGGAATTCTATTTAACCTCATGCTCATACAAAAAACAAGTTGTTGTTGTTGTTTTTCAGAGATCACAGTCAGGTTTAGAATAAGCCAACAAAGTGGGTGGCTCAACCTAAGCCTCAGGACTAAGCCTGGGTGGCTCAGTCACTTAACTGTCCAACTTATGCTCAGGTCATGATCTCGTGGTCCATGATTTTGAGGCCTGTGTCATGCTCTGTGCTGACAGCTCAGAACCTGGAGCCTACTTCAGATTCTGTTTCCCTCTCTGCCCCTCCCCAACTCACACTGTCTCTTTCTCTCAAAATAAAAAAATAAAACGTTAAAAAATTTAGAATAAGCCAACAAAGATTCAGGATTTCTCTTTTTCTCAGATATTTTCAGTAAAAATCTAATTTCCTCCCATAATTACCTGCATACTCACACAGAAATAGTCACATAAGCATTACTTACTTTTCCAAAATAAAAAATTATCTCGAGTATATTTCTGTCTCTGCCCTACATTCAGATCTGTTTCTGTGTAGGTAAGTCAAAAGCAAGTTTAACTTCAGCTCTCATTGACTTGGCCTAGAGTTACAGTTGAGTCTCACTGTTCAACTTTCCCAGAAAACTTTTCCAAATGAGGGGACATCCTGGGAACAAATAGCAGAAAGAGATAAGGGTAAAGTTGATGTCAGACTCTAGAAATTGGAACTGTCTATGAACCTTTCAATAAAATCCTGCCTTTTTGGTCTTCTTTTCTGGCAGAAGTAGAGATTTATTAATCATAATGAAATAGAAATTAAATGCTTATCTACTGTTCATTTCCCTGGAAAATGTGAGGTATTCTTCTTATTTACCAGTCATTTGCACACATTTGCTGATACTTTGATTGGTGGGTCGTAACATATGAGAAACTATCAACCTAAAAAAAAAAACTATCAATCTTGGCTCGCTGGAATAGTGATAACTACTAGGGCATCAGTAAGAACTATCTTATTTGATAGCTGCTGTGGAATTTATTTAATTGAGGAAAAAACATAGTACTAAACTGGAATTTGGTAGATGCTCAGAGTTTATATAGCATAAGTGTATATATAAGAGCTTTTGATTCTTTGCATGAGCTGGACTTGACTTTAAGAAGTTTAGTGTAGGGGCGCCTGGGTGGCTCAGTTGGTTAAGCGTCTGACTTCTGCTCACGTCATGATCTCACGGTTTGTGGGTTCGAGCCCCGCGTCTGGCTCTGTGCTGACAGCTAGCTCAGAGCCTGGAGCCTGTTTCAGGTTCTGTGTCTCCCTCTCTCTGACCCTCCCCTGCTCACGCTGTCTCTCTCTCTCTCTCTCTTTCTCAGAAATAAAAACATTAAAAAAATTTTTTTAAAAAAGAAGAAGTTTAGTGTATGTAAAAGTCAAGTACAGATATGCCATATTTCGTTTATGGTCACATTCCCTCACTTAGTCATGAACTTTGTGTCTCCTTTGCAGTGGTAATTGGAAAATTTACCAATTTTGTAGCCTGTGCCTTTGCCCTAGCACCCCCTAGGTGGACTGAGTATATTAGTCAGGTAAGCAGAATTAAGATGCTTTATCTGAAGGGCACCTGAGTGGCTCTGTCAGTACAGCATCTGACTCTTGATCTTGGCTCAGGTCATGGTCTTGCGATTTGTGTGTTCAAGCCCTACATCAGGCTCTGCTGAGAGAGTGGAGCCTGCTTGGGATTCTGTCTCTCCCTCTTTCTCTACACCCCCACCTCTCAAAATAAATGAATAGTTTTTAAGAAAATATGCTTTATCTGAGACTTCTGTTAGCATCATCATAATTTTTACTCTATCTTTCTCATTCTTATTTTTAATTTCTATATTTCCAAATTAATTCTAACTGATATTATTTTACTTCTGCCAAAGTGGTCTTTTATTATCCTCATCTCTTTATTTAGGAGGACTTTTATATTTTAGTGTTTAGAAGATACTATATATTTCAATGATTATTTGCCCTTCCAATAAAGCCTTCCAACTATAACATTGCTTAAATTGTTAATTCTACAGTAACTTTTCATAAGTTAATTTATCTGTCTTAATACCTTTTGCTGCTTCTTACTTTGTTCCTAGGACCATTTTTATTCTTATCAGCCATTTTTATTCCTATGAAAACACTAGAAAAAAATGTACATGGTATAAGGAAATTGTAATCATCTTGGTCATTTTTACCAAGAATTTTTCCAAGAATTGGAATAGTCTAATTCTGTTTTATCTACCTTTCATCTGTTTTCCCCTAATCAATTTTATCTTCCACTTTTTATTTTTTTTATTGTTTTATTAATTATTTTTGAGGGAGAAAGAGTGTGAGCAGGGGAGAGAAAGAGAGAGAGGGAGATACAGAATCTCCCTGTGAGCTGTCAGCACAGACCCTGATGCAGAATCGAACTCAGGAGCTGTGAGATCATGACCTGAGCCAAAGTTGAATGCTTTAACCAATTGAGCCACCCAGGTGCCCCCTTCCACTCTTTTTTTTTTATTATTTAAAAAACTTTTTTAATGTTTTATGTATTTCTGAGAGAGAGAGAGAGCGAGAGAGCAGGGGAGGGTCAGAGAGAGAGGGAGACACAGAATCTGAAACAGGCTCCAAGCCTGAGCTGGCTGTCAGCACAGAGCCCAACGCGGGGTTCGAACCCACGAACGGTGAGATCATGACCTGAGCCGAAGTCAGACGCGTAACCGACTGAGCCACCCAGGCGCCCCCCTTTCCACTTTTTGAATGAGTAATTGAATATGCATAGAGAGATGGGCTGCATGCTAAGTGTTCTGAGCTCTTAAGTAATACTGATCTATGCCTCAAAGGGGGAGCAAAATTCTCCCTTATCACAGATGATAGAGAAACTGAAAGATACAGGTACTGATTGAAGAAATGAAAACATAATTTCTAGTTAAAAATCACTAAAAATTTTTATTTGAAAATCACTTAATAAAAAATTAGACTATGNAATTTAAAATGTAGTTGTTCTGTCTCACTAGACACATTTAAAGTGCTCAATAGCTACATGTGCCTAGTTGCTACATTAGACAGCACAGCTATAGAACATTTCCACCATCACAGAAAATTCCACTAGACAGTGCTGTTCTAGAGAATGAAGTAAGATTTTAAAAAATCTGTGTATATACTGTGAAAGATTAAATTAAATGACCTTTTCTTGGGCTGACATATGCTTATATACACAGCAAACCCAAGATTTTAGTAACACTAAGTCTAGAATTAAACAGAGAATTTCTATTCCAGATCAATTTTTCTGCACCATACCTATACATACCTAAAAACTGGAAATGACAAAAACATTACACTTATGATAGCAGGAAAAATAACTCATAAATCAGACAAATAAATACAAATACTGCATGATTTCACTTATATGTGGAATCTGAAAAAGTCTAACTCATAAAATCAGAGAGTAGAATGGTAGCTCCCAGGGTTCAGGGAGAGGGCATGGGGAAAATGGAGAGATGCTAGACAAAGCGTACAAAGATTCACTAATGTAGGAAGAATATGTTCTGGAAATTTAATATCCAGCATGGAGACTGTAGTTGGTAATATTGTATTATATTCTTGAAATTTGCTAAAAGATTTTTTAAAGGTTTTATTTAAATTCTAGTTATCATACAGTGTATGATATCTAATTTATCATACAATTTATCATACAATGATATCTCGTAGTTTTGATTTGTACTTCCCTGATGATAAGTGATGTTGAGAATCTTTTCATGTGTCTGTTGGCCATCTGTAGGTCTTCTTTGGAGAAATACCTATTCAAGTCTTCTGATCATTTTAATTGGATTATTTGTTTTAAGGATATTGGCTTTCATAAGTTCTTTATAAATTTTGGATACTAACACTTTATCAGAAATATCATTTGCAAATATCTTCTCCCACTCCATAGATTGCCATTTAGTTTAGATTGTTTCCTTCACTATGCAGAAGGTTCCTATTGTGATGGAATCCTAATAGTTTTTTTTCTTAAATAGTTTATTATCAAGTTGGTTTCCATATAACACCCAGTGCTCATCCCAACAAGTGCCATCCTTGATGCCCATCACCCCCCTTTCCCTCTCCCCCACCATCATCAGCCCTCAGTTTGTTCTCAGAATTCAAGAGTCTTTCATGTTTTGCCTCCCTCCCCCTCCCCAAGTATTTTTCCCATTCTTCTCCCACATCGTCCTCTGTTAACTTCCTCCTAATCCACCTATATGTGCAAACATAAGGTATCTGTCCTTCTCTGTCTGACTTATTTCACTCAGCATAACACCCTCAAGTTCCATCCATGTTGCTACACGNTTTCTCGATTTCTATTTCTGTTGCTTCATAATTGGTGTATAAAAATGCAACCGATTTCTGTATGTTGATTTTGTATCCTATGACTTTGCTGAATTCATGGATCAGTTCTAGTAGGCTTCTGGTGGAGTCTGTTGGGTTTTCTATGTAGAGTATCATGTCGTCTGCGAAAAGTGAGAGTTTGACTTATTTGCCCTTTCTGATGCCTTTTATTTCCTTTTGTTGTCTGATTGCTGATGCTAGGACTTCCAGCACTATGTTTAACAACAGTGGTGAGAGTGAACATCCCTTTGTGTTCCTGATCTCAGGGGGGAAGCTATCAGTGTTTCCCCATTGAGGATCATGTTAGCTGAGGGCTTCTCATAGATGGCTTTTATGATGTTTAAGTAAGTTCCTTCTTTCCCAACTTTCTCGAGGGTCTTTATTAAGAAGCGATGCTTTGTCAAATGCTTTTTCTGCATCTATTGACAGGGTCATATGGTTTTTACCTTTTCTTTTGTTAATGTGATGTATCACATTGATTGATTTGAGAATATTGAACCAGCCCTGTAATCCAGGAATGAATCCCATTTGATCATGGTGGATAATTCTTTTTATATGCTGTTGAATTTAATTTGCAAGTATCTTGTTGAGGATTTTTGCATCCGTATTCATCAAGGATATTGGCATGTAGTTCTCTTTTTTTGTTGGATTTGTGTCTGATTTGGAAATCAAAGTGATGCTGGCTTTGTAGAAAGAGTCCGGAGTTGTCCTTCCATTTCTATTTTTTGGAATAGTTTGAGAAAAATGGGTATTAACTCTGATTTAAATGTCTGGTAGAATTCTCCTGGGAAGCCATCTGGCCCAGGGCTCCTATTTGTTGGGAGATTTTTGATAACTGATTGAATTTCTTCACATGTTATGGGTCTGTTCAGATTTTCTATCTGTTCCTGCTTGAGTTTTGGTAGTGCATGTGTTTAGGAATTTGTCCATTTCTTCTAGGTTGTACAGTTTGTTGGCATATAATTTTTCATAGTATTCCCTGATAATTGCTTGTAATAAATCAATTTTCATTCATGATTTTGTCTATTTGGGTGCTGTCTCTTTTCTTTTTGAGAAGCCTGGCTAAAGGTTTGTCAGTTTTGTTTATTTTTTCAAAAAACCAATTCTTGGTTTCATTGATCTGTTCAACTGCTTTTTTGTTTTGTTTGTTTGTTCGTTTTGTTTTGGATTCTATATTGTTTACTTCATTCCTGATCTTTATTGTTTCTCTTCTTCTGCTGGTTTTGGTGTGCTCTTGCTGCTCTGCCTCTAGTTCCTTTACGTGCGCTGTTAGATTTTGTATTTGTGTTTTTTCTAGTTTCTTGAGATTGGCCTGGATTGCAATGTACTTTCCTCTTAGGACTGCCTTTGCAGCATCCCAAAGAGTTTGGATTGTTGTACTTTGATTTTCATTTCTTTCCATATATTTTTTAATTTCTTCTCTAATTTCCTGATTGGCTCATTCGTTCTTTAGTAGGGTGTTCCTTAACCTCCATGTTTTTGGAGGTTTTCCAGACTTTTTCCTGTGATTGATTTCAAGTTTCATAGCATTATGATCTGAAAGTGTGCATGGTATGATCTCAATTATTTTATATTTATTGAGGGCTGCTTTATGCCCTTGTATGTGATCTATATTGGAGAATGTGCCATGCGCACTTGAGGAGATAGTGAATTCCATAGCTCAGGATGTAGAGTTCTAAATCTATCTGTCAAATCCATCTGGTCCAATGTGTCATTCAAGTCCATAGTTTCTTTAGTGATTTTCTGACTAGTTGATCTATCCATTGCTGTAAGTGGAGTATTAAAGTCCCCTGCAATTAGCACATTCTTATGTACAAGATTGTTTCTGTTTGTGATTGTTTTATGTATTTAGGTGCTCCTGTATTCAGTGTGTAGACATTCATAATTTTTAGCTCTTCCTGATGGATAGACCCTGTAATTATTATATAATGTGCTTCTTCATCCCTTGTTACTGCCTTTACTTTAAAGTCCAGTTTTTCTGATGTAAGTATAGCTACTCCAGCTTTCTTTTGACTTCCCGTAGCATGATAGGTATTTCTCCATCCACTTACTTTCAATCTGAAGGTGTCCTCAGGTCTAAAATGAGTCTCTTGTAGACAGCAAATAGACGGATCTTGTTTTTTTATCCATTCTGATAACTTATGTCTTTTGATTGGAGCATTTAGTCCATTTTCATTCAGTGTTATTATTGAAAAATATGGGTTTAGAGTCATTGTGTTCTCTGTAGGATTCCTGCTTGTAGTGGTGTCTCTAGTACCTTGTGTTCCTTGCAACATTTCCCTCATAGAGTCCCCCTTAGGATTTCCTGTAGGGCTGGTTTAGTGGTGACGAATTCTTTCAATTTTTGTTTATTTGGGAAGACCTTTATATCTCCTTCTATTCTGATTGACAGGCTTGCTGGATAGGAGATTCCTGGCTGCATATTTTTCCTGTTCATCACACTGAAGATTTCCTGCCATTTCTTTCTGGCCTGCCAAATTTTNAAAGATCGATTCAAGTAATGTCTGAGGGGAATTCTCTGTGCCTTTTGGATTTCAATGTCTGTTTCCTTCCCCAGACTGGGGAAGTTCCCTGCTATAATTTGTTCCAGTACCCCTTCAGCACCTTTCCCTCTCTGTTCTTCTTCTTGAATTCCTATGATAAGGATATTGTTCCGCTTGATTGTATCACTCAGTTCTCAAACTCTCCTTTTTGCTCCTTGATCAGTTTATCTCTTTTTCTTGGCTTCCTCTTTTTCTATAATTGTGTCTTCTAATTCACATATTCTCCTCTTTGCCTCTTCAATCTTTGCATTGGCCACCTCCAGTTTATTATGCACCTCATTTATAGCATTTTTAAATTATCACAACTATTTTTAAGCTCCATTCTCTTTGTAGCAATAGTTTCTCTGATGTCTTCCTTGCCTTTTTCAAGCCCAGCGATTAATTATGACTATTGTTCTAAATTCTTGTTCAGATATGTTGCTTAGATCTGTTTTGACCAATTCTTTAGCTGTCACTTCTTCCTGGAATTTCTTTAGAGGAGAGTTCTTCTGTTTTGTCATTTTGGCTAGCTTTCTGTCTCTTTTCAGTTTTAGAAGCTTGTTATTCGCTCTGCACCTGGGAGCACTGTTATTTTAAAGGAGGCTTATTGACTATCCAGGGCCTGTACTTTCAGGTAGAGTTCTTTTAATAGTGTCTCTTGGTCTCTCTTGTTAAGACGTTGGTTATTCTATTTCCCTACTCGTAGTGATATTTGGGACTCTTCACACTGTGTACTTTGGCTTGTTTCTTGAGGTAGCCCTATGAGGCTGTCTTTTTGGTGGACTCTGTCTCTTTTCCTCCCAGCCTCTTGTGGTTCAGAGTTTTTTGGCTTCAGCCCTTCTTTGTTTGAAAGATGCAGGCGGGAGATAGCAAACTCCCTACTTCCTTGCCATCTTGCCACCCTCTCTCTCTATGTTTATTTACTTTTGAGAGAGAGAGAGACCGAGTGCAAGCAGGGGAGGGGCAGAGAGAATGAGAAACACAGCATCTGAAGCAGGCTCTGAGCTCTGAGCTGTCAACACAGAGCCCGATGCAGGACTTGAACCTATGAACCGTGAGGTCATTACCTGAGACAAAGTGGGACGCTCTACCGACTGAGCCACCCAGGTGCCCCTAATAGTATTTATCTTGTTCAGGACTCAGTCTTCCTAAACCTAAGAATTCACACCTTTAATTCATCTGTTCTTGAACACCCTGTCATTACTTCTTTGAATATTACTTCTTTTTCCATTTGTCTCTTCACCTCTCTTTCATATTTTTATTTCTTTATCTTTCTGGGCTGTTTTCTCTATATCTGTATTCCAGTCTACCACTTTTTCTCGTTAGCAGTGCTCTATCTGTGGTTTAATATTTCCACAGAGNACACACACACACACACACACACACACACACACACACTCTCTCTCTCAAAGATAAATAAACTTAAAAAATTAATTATTTGTTTCATTTCTAGAATATTTTTATTTATATATTTACATTTTTTCATTATGTTTATTTATATTGAGAGAGAGACAGAGACAGAGTGTGAGGGGGGAGGGGTAAAAAGATAGAGGGAGGCACAGAATCCAAAGCAGGCTCTAGGCTCTGAGCTTTCAGCACAGAGCCTGACACGAGGCTCAAACCCACAAGCTATGAGATCACGACCTGAGCCAAAGTTGGACGCTTAACTGACTGAAGCACCCAGGCACCCCATATTTATGTATTTAAATTCAAGTTAGTTAACATACAATGTAGTATTGGTTTTAGAATTTAGTGATTCATCACTTACATTATCTTATTTTTCCTCCCTTTTACCTTTGTTCTTCTGTTGTGTTTCTTAAATTCCACATATGAGGGGAATCATATGATATTTGTCTTTCTCTGACTGACTTATTTCACTTACCTTANCATCTTCTTTATCCATCTAACAGTCGATGGACATTTGGACTCTTTCCATAATTTGGCTATTGTTGATAGTGCTGCTATAAACATTGGGGTGCATGTGCCCCTTTGAATCAATATTTTTTAAAGTTTATATTTAAGTTTATTTATTTATTTTGAGAGACAAAGAGAGCATGAGTCGGGGGAGGAGGAGGAGATAAAGAGATAGAAAGAGAGAGAGAGAGAGAGAGAGAATCCCAGTCAAGCTCTGCAGTATCATCATGGAGCCCAATGTGGGGCTTGAACTCATGAACCTTGTGATCATGACCTGAATTGAAGTCAAGAGCCAGACGTTTAACCAAATGAGCCACCCAGGTGCCCCTCAAATCAGCATTTTTGTGGATAAATACCTAGTAGAATTATTTTTTGTATTTATGTATGTATGTATTTGTCAGTGAGGGCCAAGTGGCTGAGGAAGAAGTACACAGGAGTGTGGAGGCCAGAGTCCAGCCTGATGAGCAGAATGAGCAGGTTCCCCAGCACCATAGTCAAGAACATGCCCAGGATCAGGGCAAAGAACATGCCTTGCGGCTCTAGCTAGATGGGGAGCCCCAGGAGAAGGAACTCGGACACACTGTTCTGCTTCTCTCACCTCATGTTCATCTTCTGCTGGGGATAAAAGGATAGTGAAAAAAGCAGAAATCAACAAGTGTTGATTTAACAGCAGTCAGATTAAAATGACATCGTTTCTACTGATGAAAAAAATTATTTGGTATTTTTTTAAAAAAATAGTGTCACTTTCTCATGTTTTCAATTATGTCTGTAATAATTTTATAGAGTTATAATGTTATATGATTATAACACTGAAAATTTATCTGAAGATTTAGGGCCTAATCCTGATGTTGTATGTTCAGGCATTGTCTTATGGTGTGGTATTGCTTTGTGTGTTTTGTAATTTTTTATTATAAATTATATTCAGCATGGCTTTACTTGTGGCAATCTTGTGGAAGATATGTCCCTGTATAGCTGTTTTATGTTGTTTCTGCCAGGTAGTTCAAGGGATAGCAACAGCTAGGAGCCACTTTCTACTAATACTTTGACCTGGAGCATTCTTGGACCTTGCAGGATACACTGTAAATCTCAAACCCATGTGAAAGCAAGCTTGAGATTACAAATCCTCACAGAGAGACCTTTTTTCTACCTTCCCAGATACCAAGCCGGCTTCCTTATGCTAGTGAATGGGTTTTTTGTCTAGTTCACCCTTATTGTAGGTGTAGTCCTTTGAAAGTACCAACTCTCTACAGGTGTCTTAGTTCCAATCCCGTCTTACTTAAGACCAAGGCTCTGTTTCCTGCCTGTGTATAGCCTTCAGAACTTCAGCCCTTTACTGGGGTGTCTGGGTGGCTCAGTCATTTAAGCATCTGGCTTTGACTCAGGTCATGATCTCACGATTTGTGAGTTTGAGCCCCGCATCAGGCTCACTGCTGTCAGCAGAGAGCCTGCTTTGGATCCTCTGTCCCCCTCTCTCTTTGCCCCTACCCTGCTCTCTCTCTCCCTCGCTCAAAAAATAAATATTTAAAAAAAAAAAAAACCCTAAGCACTTTACTTAGTGAGATAACCAAGCCACCTGCATCCCACCATTAGAGTAGCTAAAGCTTCAACTCCTGCTAAATGCTCTGGTTTATGGCTTTCCACTTTGGACCCCTATTGATTTTACTTACTTGGAAACTCAGTTATACATTTAAAAAGCTACTACATTTTATTCCTTATTTCTAAGTGTTTTAGAGTGAGGGAAGACTTTCAGGCTATTTTCATCACATTACTGGAAATGGACATGAAAAGTTATATTTAAAGGAAAATAATCTTAAAATGGCAGGCAGGACTGGCCTCAATGTTAATTCTTTATTGAGAAGGCCATCCTTTCATAGAAGAACATAAATGGATTTTTTTCCTGCCCTACTTCATTTAAAAATATTTTTGCTTGCCTGAAAAGAAAACAAAACTGTCAACCTACCAGTTACCTGAGGTCTGCTGCCACTTTTATTTTTTCTATCCAAGTCTTGGTGCAATTGGTAGGATAACAGATTTCTTGCAAAGAACTATAGTGAAGGTGAGGAGGATAGATGACAAGTATGTGCATACACTATGGGTGGGAGATTATTAATATGAGAAAATTGATTAGATATATGATTCTCAAGCTTTTTGGTGAGTCCTATCATAAAAATAAAAGCTGTTTGGCATGCTTTTTAGAAAGGAGAGAGTAATTTCTCTCCTTTCACACATTTCAGGAATGAATGTGTATTATGAATAATATGGACACAGAACAGGTTGTAAATGGGTAAGTCTTGAATGGTTGGTCATCCTAATTTTTTCCCTCTTCTCTTAGCCATCAAAACCCAGCCTATTTACCTCGGAATTACCTTTCTTCCTTAAAAAATCTATCACATCTCTACTTCTAGTATTGTCCTTCTTCAGTCCTTGGCACTGGTGTGATTGTAATCTTCCTAAAACCTGTGCTTTAAAATACTTGATATGTTCCCCAATGCCTTCAGAATAAAATCCAAGCTCCTGAACATGGCATACCCAAATAGTCCAGGCCTACCTTGTGATTCTTATCATCAGAGATTCTCCAATATCTACCTTGGATTTCAGTTGCACCAGATTACTAGTACTTCCCCCCAAATTCTACATATTCTTATTTGGCCTAATTAAATATGTAAGGAAAATATTATTGGTTTTGACAAAAATGTATTGATGAGTTTGCTTCCATTAAAGCCAGGAAAAAAATACTTTAATAAATTCTGGCCTTGGCATAAATAAAATATTTAAACTTAATGCCATGAGTTTTAATGTATTTAGTTTTCAATTGTTCAACTGCTTTAATGTTCTGGAAAAAATTAACCATTCAAGAATACATAAAAACATGTATATGGGGTCCACATTTTTCCTTTCACCTCAGGCTCCACTAGGGCTCAGTATGGCACTTTTGCTGATCCTGTCCTTATTTAAAATTTTGATATTCTGTTCATCATGGATTTTTGCATTAATTTCAGTTGGCAAATACTGAATTATCTAGATTATTGAGGATTTTTTGGTATGCCCTTAAATTCTGCACAAAAGGTGAGTGCTTTATTCATCCCACCCTTATCACACTTGCTCGAGTTCCATAGGTATATAAATAATCTATTTGAGACTCGTGGACATCTGAAAGTATTGCAATTCAGGGATCACCTGGCTGGGTCAGTCAGCGGAGTGTGCAACTCTCGATTTCAGGGTTGTGAGTTTGAGCCTCACATTGGCTATAGAGATTACTTAAAAATAAAATCTTAAAAAATTGAAATGAATAGGAAGGAAGAGGGGCGCCTCGCTGGCTCAGCTGGTAGAGCATGCAACTATTGATCTCAGGGTCATGAGTTTAAGCTCCACATTGGGAGCTGAGCCTTCTTAAACAAACAAACAAAAACAACAAAACTAAAACTACTTGAAAGTGTTGCAATTCAAATATAGAGCTTTTATTCCTGGAAGTGGTTTCCATCTTACCTCTCCACTTTTTTAGTACAGAGTTCAGAGGTCTGAGGTGGGGAGAAATTTTATTTTTAAAATAATACTTATTGTTTGAATATGTAATAGTCACATGATTCAAAATTCAAAAGGCATACAGAAAAGATGTATAGTAAACTCTCCTCCCATCCCTACCCCCTAACAACCTGGTTCCTCTCCCCAGATGCAACCAATACTAATATTATCCTTCAAGAGATAATTTATGCTGATTCAAGGAAATGTGCACATTTTAATCTCCCCCTTTTTACACAAACAATAGTGTATTGTGTCTTAAAATCTTACTGTTTTAATTTAACTTTGTATTGGATCTCAATCCATGTTGACAATGTAAAGACATCCCTCATACATTTTTATAGCTGCATAGTTAAGTATCTCATTGTAGGAACATTATTTAATCAATATCTTATTGAGGGACACTTGGGTTGTTTCCAGTCCCTTTCTGTTACAATGCTGCAGTGAATAACTTTATTTGTCATTTTGAACATGTGAATACATCCATAGGATGAATTTCTAGAAGTCAGATTTCTGGAATAGAAGGCTTGTACATACATAATTTGGTAAATATTGTTAAACTGTTCTCCATGGAGATGGTACCAATTTACACCATTTCCTTACACTGCTCACACAACAGTATGTTAAAGGAATTTTGCTTTGCCAGGTGAGAGATGTTATAGTTCAGTGTGGGTTTTTAAAATATCTATTAATTATAAACATCTTTTCACATATTCAAGAGCCATCTGTATTTCCATTTCTTTGTATTGTCTCTATATCCTTTGTCCACTTTTCTAATGAATGGTCTTTTATTATTGATTTGTAGGGGACCTTTATATAATAAGGAAATTAGTCATTTGTAGAAAAGCTTCAAGGATTTGTTTCCTGTCTTTAACTTCGCTTAATGAAGTTTTTACTGTTCAGAATTTTTTATGTAGATAAAATTAACAACCTTTTTATTTCATGGCTTCTGAGTTTTGTGCGAAGTAGGGAAGTATGATGAAAGCTCCCTTGAGAATAAAGACTGAAGGGGTTCTTATTAATCACTATATCAGTAAGGAAGGGAATGTGAATCAGTTAGAAATTTCTAAAATTCCATAGCCTTTGCAATTTCCCCATTTATTCTGTATTTTGTCCTCAAGTCTATTTTCCTATAGTGAGTCAAAGCAAAACCCTTAACACGTTAAGGTCTTATGTGTTGGTCTTGAATAGGAAGAATGGAGTGAACTTGGAATAACAGTTAATCTGGTGGGAAGAAGAATCCCGGAAGTGTTGGCAGCTTTAAGAAAAGAGGAAACAAAAGCATCCCTGGGATCTGGCTGAGGGGAGGAAAAAGAAAGTGCTTGAAAAATGGGGATCAGCTCTTCCGACCTGGTGGTATATCCTGCCACACAATGATAATGAAAGATAGCTGTTTAGAAAAAGAACTAGACAATGTTGATTATGTGTCCTTTGTCATGACAAGGCACATCTAGCAATAGCATGACCACATTAGATTTTTAATTTGAACACTGGTTTAGTACACAAGTCAGTCACATTATATAGAAAATGGCCTAAGCCAGGGCGCCTGGGTGGCTTAGTCGGTTAAGCGTCCGACTTTCGCTTAGGTCATGATCTCGCGGTTTGTGGGTTCAAGCCCCGCGTCAGGCTCTGTGCTGACAGCCAGCTCAGAGCCTGGAGCCTGTTTCAGAGTCTGTGTCTCCCTCTCTCTCTGACCCTCCNTTATTTTTCCTTTTTGTCATTCTACTCCTGCCTCCTTTCCTTACTGAAGTCCAGTATTAAAATTCAAGTGATGTTTTGTTTTCTTTTTGGCTTGTTTTTAAATGTTCCTGTGAAACCTTTAGAAAACATTTTTTGTGAATAATCTTTTAAGTATCTGACTTTAGAGGTATGCTTATGTTCCTTAAACTGAAAGGGGGCAATAAACATTTCTAGGGGATACGCAGACTCTGGATCTATACAACCGGGGATAGCCATTTGCATACCTTCCTCTCTGCAGCCTGTTCAACACAATCAGTTGTTACCTTCCCCTCCTCCCCTTGGAACCTCAAGGGATCTTCTCATTGGCACATTATTCTATACCCTACCTCCTTTCCTATCATCTGTTCTACTCCCTTTCCATGTTAGTCCAGACTTCTCTCACAGCTTCCCCATATTCCTAGTATGTGCCCACTTGCACTATTTGAATCCAATCCTCCCTAGTCTCTTGCCTCAATTAGCAAAAATACTCTTCCTACTGTTCTCTCTGCCTTAATCCAACTACCATCTAGCTGCTAAAGTGATCTTGCTAAATAAATACGTGAGGGTAAGGGGAGGACTTTCATTTATTTCAGACAATTCTATACTGTTTGAAAGTTTTAAAACATGCATGTAGTACTTTGGTCACTTAAAAAATGTGCAAATACGATTGTATTACTCCACTGTTTAAAATCCTCCAATAGCTTCCCATTGATTGCAAGATAAAACTCAAAATTCTTAATATTATATGCTCCATTAGCCCTGCCACTTCATCAACTAGTCAGCTTCATTAAGTGACTTTTTGCTTTTCTCTTGTTCTCCCAGATAATGACTCTGCCAGGGTTATCAAAGATGCTCAGTTCCAAATAATGGAAATAAATAGCTACCATTAAAGCAGCTACAGTGTACCAAGTACTTTACATGTGATCTCATTTTTCAACACTGGGCATTACCATCTCAGCCTCAGAAGATCAGGGGCACCCGGGTGGCTCAGTGTCTTAATCATCCAACTTTTGGTTTCAGCTCAGGTCATGATCTTGCAGTCATGAGTTCAAGCCCTGCATCAGGGCTATGCTGATGGTGCAGAGCCTGCTTGGGAATTCTCTCTCTCTCTGCCCCTCCCCCCTCTCTTTCTTTGTCTCTCTCTTAAAATACATAAACTTAAATACATTTTTTAAAAAAGAAACTGAAGATCAGAGGTTAGGTGACCCCTAAGGTCACACAGGTGTTGGGAGAGTCAGGATATGAACCTGTTCTGCCCAACTCTGAAACCTATGCTGTTTCCATTATACTATGCTATCTCTGAACGAAATGCTCCACTCTCACCTTACGTTTTAAAGAAACATTACTTCCTGTCTTTAAATACATTAGGATGGGACGCCTGGGTGGCTCAGTCAGTTAAGTGTCCGACTTAGGCTCAGGTCATGATCTCACAGTCCATGGGTTTGAGCCTGCTTCAGATTGTGTCTCCCTCTCTCTCTGACCCTCGCCTGCTCACAGTGTGTGTGTGTGTGTCTCTCTCTCTCTCTCAGAAATAAATAAAACATTAAAAAAATTTTTTTAATGTTAATGGCTGTAATGATTTAATCATCAAATTGCTTTAACATTTCTTATATAAGTACTAAAAGTAGTAATTCAATTATTTTCTTTTTCTGTGTCAGGTATCAAGTTTGGGCACTGCCTTGAAGCAGCTGTTTTAGGGAAGCCAATCACATAACCAGCCCTCGACTGGACTGACCGTTCTGTGATTGGTGTGGCATTCAAATGAACTATCTGACCAAGGCCTTGGCTATTGCCAGTGTCTATAGAGTCATTTTCATACAGTATTTGCTTTTTCCTACTGCTGTCATCACCTCTGCCATTCTTTTCAAGGAATGTCAGCAAAGGCTCTCAGCAACTTTAGTGATACCACTTGTGGTTTCCTCACCCTGGTTCTTGGCCTTTTTTCCTCCATGTCTTTTGAGAGGTCCCTTGTGGTATCTGTTGCCCTTTGACTGGAGATCAATTAATCTAAACAATACCCTTTCTCTTACATGGAATAAAAATGCAAGTTACCAGACTCTTCTGCATCAGCCTCTTTTTGAGTCCAGATGAGGTAGGAAGGGAGTATGAAGAGTCTTAAAAGATGCACTAGTGGTTGTTCTTTGAAATAAAATCTCCCCAGGCCAAGATTTTTTAAGGTACTGATATAAATGAACATTGTTTTTTTTTTAAAAAGGACCCTGATCACTTTCCATGTAAATGTTATTTTACATGAGGTTTATTGACTTGTTGCATTTTTAAATCTAAACTAATAGAGATTTGTTACCATAAATAAATATGAAATTCTTGCTTGATTTCCTTGCATGTCTCCCCAATGTTCATTCATGGACTCATGGGCCTTAGGGATAGTCTTGGTTCAGTTTTCACAGTATGCTTAGTAAAACCCTAGAGGTCCTAAGACAGTGACTTAGGCACCACAGGGGCAGGTGCAGTGGGGGTGGGGGTCACAACAGCGAGCCTCCAGATATCCCCACCACTGCCAGAGCAGCTTTGCTTCTCTGTTTTATACCTTAGGGTTCCAAGTAAGATTTCATTTCAGAAGAGTCTGCTAATTCAATCCTTTTGTTTCCTACTTGGAGTCTTAAGCATTCTACCCTGAATATTGAAATGAGAATTTTGAATGTTCTTAGGGCTGACACTACCACCTTTCTATCAAGATTCTGAAAATAAATTTTGGAGACTGACAAAGCAAACAAAACCTCAAATTGTTGCTCTGGTATACTTAACCTCCTCGCACACAGGGGAAATGTTCTGCCTTTTCTTTCCCATTATCTTGTACCTAGCAGAGTCAAACACATACTTGGTGCTCAAGCACGTATCAATCTGACTCTCTTTCTCATTATGTACATTAGCTGAGCAAACAGTAACACTGTAAAACAAAACAGTTAACTTTGTGCCTAAATATGAGAATATTTTAATACTAAGTGAAGCAAGAGTAACAAGGAATATATAGTTAATAAATAATGACATCATAATAATATATAATAAAAAGGAAGAGTAAAGGGGCACCTAAGTGGCTCAGTCGGTTAAGTGTCTGACTTCGGCTCAGGTCATGATCTCACGGTTCGTGGGTTCAAGCCCCATGTCAGGCTCTGTGCCGACAGCTAGCTCAGAGCCTCGAGCCTGCTTCAGATTTTGTGTCTCCCTCTCTCTCTGACCCTCCCCTGCTCACACTATCTCTCTCTCAGAAATAAATAAAACCTTAAATTTTTTTTAAAAGGAAGAGTGAAGAAGAATGAATAAGAAGGCAAAGACTAAAAGACCCTCCCTTTATGACTTGAAGCGTATGCTAGATACCTAACCGAAGAGCCCGAGTTCTCCTAGACTTCAAAATGCCATTATTCTTACTACTCTACACATGTAGAGTAGTAATCTACTAACAGCAGCCAGACCCCCCTAAAACTTAAATTATATCATGCCACTCATCTGCTAAACTCCCTCAAATGGCTCCCCATCTTGCTTGGTAAAAACCAAACCCTCGCAATAGCCTACAACACCCTGTGTGATCAGTGCACGTCCCTGCCTCCCAGCCCCAATCCCTCTCATGCATAGGTCTCTGACTTTATTTCTTACCATTCTCCTTACTCATTTCACCCCAGCCATAATGACCTTTTGTCTATTCTACCTTAGCATCACAGCATGTTGCTCTGACCCTGGGGCCTTTGGACTTTCTGTCATCTCTGCCTGAAATATTCTTCCAACATGGCTTGGTGACTTAATTCTTTCAGGTCTCTGCTGAAATGCCATGTTCCCAAGGAGGCTTTCTCTAACCATCTTGTCTCAAATCACAATACCCCCACAATCATTCCCTAATACCTCATACTCTGCTTTTTCTCCATGGTACTCCTTTGCTTTTTGGGTACTCCTGAATCCCTGGCACCAGAAAGTATCTGGCACAGAGTAATCACTTAAAACTTTTGGTGGGGGTGCCTGGGTGGCTCAGTTGGTTAAGCATCTGACTCTTGATTTCAGCTCAGGTCATGATCTCAGTTTGTGAGAATGAGATCGAGCCTCATGTCAGGCTCTGCAGAGCCTGCTTGGGATTCTCTGTTTCTCTCTTCCTCCCTCCCTGCTCCTCTCCTGCTCATGCTCTCTCTCAAAATAAGTAAATAAAATGTAAAAAAAACTTTTGTTGAATTTTTTCATCAAGATTTTTAAAACTTTCCTTGTAGTACATATACAGTGGAAAGCTAAAAGGACTTGAGGCTTCTAGAAATGTGTATTTTCCCAACCTTCGTGGGCTTGAACTAGAGACTCCCAACAGGCAGTTCCACTTTAGGTCTATACTCCAGTATACTACTAGGATTTGAAGATAGGAGGGGAATCCAGTCAATATAACCTCTCCCACTACACTCAGGAACAGACTGTCAACACTGAATTCCTTCGCTACCCATCTCATCTCATCTCACCTCAAGGTTCTCTTTTTCTCACATAAAGGTCAGAGATTCCTGGAATATCATGCTGTTCCTTACACAGAGGAGGTACCCGGATTGACTACCCTTCAGTCTTAGAAACAGCCTAAACCGAAATCTCTCCAGGGTGCAGGTGAAAACCAGAATAGAAAGCCTTCTCAATCAGAGTTGAATTTTGTAGAAGCTTTTATTTCAGTGATTAAAAGGATGCAATAAATGGAACCTATACTGATTAACATTAGGCATGCACCTCTACCTGAAACTGCTGTTAGTTCTTGACTGGCCTAAATCTTTACAACCTATTTAGGCACATCTTTGAATTTTTTCAACCCTGATATAAAGTGTAAGTAAGCTTCTTTCTCGTGGCAGTTTNATAACCAAAGGCCTCTAGGCACTCAAGCTACCTGTACTATCTCGAGACCACACCTTACAGAAGTAAATCACAGCATAAGGGAGATAATCTAGAAAGCTGAAGTATATTGTATTAACATCTCATAGATTTTTTTTTTCCAGCACTGATAGATCACTAGATAAGGAGGCCTACAGTTAAGTAGCAAATTACTCTTTGCCCACTGTTGCCCTTTCTGAAAGACACAAAGATGTACAACAATCTCCCCAGAAATCTGAAATGAATCCATGCAAATGACAGATTGTACCTATGTGGTCCCACTATCAAATTAGAGAAAGCAGTTCCACTATCAAAATTATAGGGAGCAATTAATGGGACTTTGAGAAAGCACAGTCCCACATACAGTAATATGCATCTAGTAGTTTTCCATTCATCTGTCAATTGTTTTCACAACATTAGCATTAAAAAACACAGCCAAATACACATGATCCTCAAAGCACACGCGCGTGCGTGCGCGCGCGCGCACACACACACACACACACACACACACACAATTGGTCTTTGTTCATTCTCAGACGACAGGATGTCCCAAGAGTGACAAAGGTGGGAGCCAATCCCCCCATAGCCTTTTCTTCAACTATCCCATCAACAGCTCTTCATTTCTTGAACTACCTTCCTTTTCCAAAGAGGTAATTCTGAGATCAGTCAGAAAGGCTTTCTGAGAAAATTGGCTTGGTTTTCTGGGTCTGTTCCAGTCGATTCAAGATGAACTGGCTTGTATCAATGAAGCGCTCAACGCAGTTCACAAAACAGGCCTCAGCCCGACTGTCCAACTTTGGCCCAGGCTTGTCCATGCACTTCTCCTGCTCAGGACAAGATACAGAATCACAAAGAGAACTTGGGGGGAAAGGGGAGGGGTAACTTCTTGCTATTTAGAGGAAAAACTTCACCTAAACCCAGTATCTGTTAATATTTCTCATTTGGCATATGGCAAGCAGTTATTTACAGCCTTACATTAAATTCTCACAACAACCCTACAGAATAGATACTATTATTAACACTTATTTTACAAAGAGGGAAGCAGTGGCAGAGACAGTTTGTCCAAAATTATTGGACCCGAAAATGGTGNTGCCGCCATTAAATGCCTTTAGAGTAACTGTGGGGGGAGAGTGTGAAAAGATAAATCACAGCAATGACACCCTAAAACCTACCAAACAAAAACGAAATCTACTACCCAAAATTCTGTAACCTTGTCTACTTAAGCCAGAGGTTCTTGGATCCTCTCAAGATGAACGGAAAATTGTATAAATTTTCCTGAAGGGCCCACAGATTACAAATTCTTAAAGGAATCCTTAACCACACCTCCTTCTGGCCCAAATGTAATGAATTACAGGTGTTTTTTTTTGTTTGTTTGTTTTTTTGTTTTTAATCAAAGTACCAAGGAGTACAAGAGTTAAGTAAGTATTTGTTAGGGGTCAGAGTCCCGTAAGACTTTAAGTTTATGTGAAAGGGACTACGGAACCGATAACTGTATATAGTTCAAGTTAAGTGGTTTAAATGAATTTTACTCATTATTCTCTGCTGTGTATACAAACCTCAGACTCTTCACTTCCAAGGAAAATTATCCTTGGCCTCCGAATTCG
>NW_027532160.1:120508-121237 GCF_008692635.1 Crocuta crocuta
TTCCCCTCAAGGCAGGGCCATTATGCTGTCCTTGGCAGCCAGAGAACACTTTGATTCCAAGCTGCAAATGCCTTTCCACACTTTGCAAAGTCCCCTCACAGGGTCTATTCAACTCCTCAACCTTCAGACCTGAAACTGTCTGGAAGCAAATTTAAGTGTGTATGTGGGGGAGATTACGCCACTTTTACAGTTAGTGGGTACAGCCACTCATTTCTCATGGGCAACGGTTAAAGTAACTGGGCAATCCAGGTTAACGCTGAGGAGTCTAGAAACGGGAGACTCTCTTCCTGGGAATCAGGGTTCCAAAAATAAGATCTCAGTATTGGTGGCGCTCATCAGTCTTGGGGACCAGCACCAGGCAGCGACAACCTCAGGTGCCTAAAGTGCTGCTCGGGACGGGTGTGAACCCCAGTCCTCTGCACCAACAAAGCAAGGTCTAGTGTGAGAATCCCCTGAGAAGTGGAGTCACCCTCTCTCCCCTCCCGCTTGGTCTGAGAAAACAGAGGAAACCAAGGCAAGATGCTACCGGGTCCTCCCCGTCTCCGAATCCTGGATTTCCTGGCGAGTCCTGCCCGGCAGGGCTGGGGGAAAGCAGGGAAAGTGGCCAGGTCCCAGCCCCAGCTCCTCACCCAACAAAGTTCCGTCATCTGGTGCACCAGCTGCTGGAAGCGCTGCTTCTGAGTCTCCACTTCGATGAAGTGCTGCAGCTGAGGGTCCACCGAGCCCAAA
>NW_027532160.1:121446-122155 GCF_008692635.1 Crocuta crocuta
GAGCCCAAACCTGCCGCGGACGAAGACGAAGTGGCATCCATCCCAGCTCCGCCACGCGTGCAGAGAGGAACTCCGCAGCAAAGCACCGACCTTCACGTGTCTCCGCGACGGAACCGGAACCACAACCCACCGCCTCCAGGCCCGCCCTGTGAGTTCAGTGCGCCGGCGTGAGGCCCATCNTGCTGCTCCTCCCAGCCGCCTGTGATCCTGGCTCCTGACCGCGACCTAGCGGCCGCGCTTTGCGTCAGACAGTAGGCCTCCGGGCTGGCCGCCCAGTTTCGCGGTGCGGTCGGTCGAGATGCTATTCCAAAGAGAAAGGTTCAAAGGCGAGAAAGGAAGTTACTTCACACCAGGTGGCCGGTTTCTGGCCCGCCCAACAGCCCCGGCCCTGCCCGCTTCCAAATTGGCCAGTGCTTTTCCTGCCGCTGCGCTGGTGCATGTCAACCCAGACGCCTAGGCCCGTCTCTTAGCCATCCTGGAGCCCCAGTTCTTTGATGGTTTCCCCCTTCCTGACGTAGGGGAAAGAGGCTCCTGCAGAATTTGTCCCCAACTTTCAGGTTAATTCCGGTAATGCTGTGTGCCTGCTGTGTGCCAGGCACTGGTGATATGCTTGTGAGTTTGGCTGTGATTCAGAGCCAGAATTTTCCAAGAGCCAGAGGGGTTAAATTGCCGTGGATCTTGTCTAGTTCTCAAAGTAGGAAAATGCCAA
>NW_027532160.1:122376-135393 GCF_008692635.1 Crocuta crocuta
TTCAGGGAAGTTGTGAGATTAATTGAGATAGCAAGAAAACTTCATGCTTTCCAGTAATTTTATTTTATCAAAACACCCTGCCCTCCCATTTGTAATGACACCGTTTTATTCTTGCCAAATTCTGCCTCCCTCCCCCCAAGCTCTAATGTCTACCCAAAGAGCTGTTGGACCTCTTGTCAGGCTATTTACATCCCTCCGTCCCCCAAACCTTCCATCCCAAATTCAGTCCTGTCTTAATACTCCTGGAAATTGTTCTCTCTGAGGACAATAACAGGCACAATAATTCTTTGGCTTTTGCTCAGAAGGTACTATTCCAGAGAATCAAAGAAGAGTGTCATTCTTAGATGTAGAGGGGAACCTTTGTGTATTCAGCAAGAGCACAAAGGCTCCAATGCCAGCAAGCCTGGGATTTCCTCAGAAGTGAAATTGGGGCTTGTGGAGGAGAGGAATAGAACCAAGAAGCTTATTGGTGAGCTCAGGATTCTTCGTCCATGACATCTAGGATGTTGCTCAGAAGAATTTTGAAAGTAGGACGTTCCTCTGCTTTCTAAAACCAAAGAAAAAGTAGAGTGTAATAGTGGGCTAGAATTCACAATTCAATGGAAATGCACTGCGTAAGCAGCAAATGTTTATTAAGTGTATACGATATGCCCTGTAGCATACCCTGTCAATTACACACACAAAAGAATGAATGAGAGAAAGAAAGAGGAAAAGAAATGGAAGTGCTCCATAACATCCTTGTGCACTTTTCCTCTTTAGTAACTCAGGTTATTAATGTGATGGGACAATTTGCAAATTAAACCCACAGACACTGATTAAAGTGATAGTAAATTCATTACAAAATTGTACACCAATGCATCCTTATTGTGTATCCTGAAGTGAAAAATGGCTACTGAACAAGTTTAAATGTTTGACAGAACTGAAACTGTAAGCTTTCAAATACGCTTTCTATCATTCCACAGCCAAAGTTTTACAAAGAAATTAGCAGTTCAAGATCATGGGCTGCATCACTTGGACATTTTGATTACCACTGTCTGGCCTTTAGACTAAGACCCTTTGTGACCTCCATGGTCCATAAACCCCTGAGATATTTTGTGATTCAGGGCATATTCATGCCAGAAAGCTCTCAATCCATCAGAATCAAAAAGTCATCAATTTCTTGTTCTTTTGAATCAGTGGTTCTTAAACCTATCTGAGTATCAGAATTTCCTGGGACAATATGGAAACCAACTTGACAATAAACTATTCGCAAAAAAAAAAAAAAAAAAAAAAAGAANAAAAGACTTTTCTGGGTTCTGCTTTAGACATATCTAATTGGAATCTCTGGAAGTAAGGCCCAGTCATTTGCAGCTTTAAGAGTTCCCCAGGGATTCTGATATGCATCCAATTTCATGAGTATTACTTTTCTTTAAATGTTTAATTATTTATTTTGACACAGACAGAGAAAGACAGTGGGAGAGCCTGAGTGGGGGTGGGGAGGTGAGCAGAAAGAGGGAGAGAGAGAATCCCAAGCAGGCTTCATGCTGTCAGAGCAGAGCCCAATGTGGGACTTGCTCTCAGGAACCATGAGATCATGACCTGAGCCAAAATCAAGAGCCAGAGGCTTAACTGATTGAGCCACCCAGGTGCCCCTCATGAGTAATACTTTAAACAGGCTGTGAAGAAAGCACCTGTCTGAAACAGTTAACTAGCAGAGCGAGGATGTCCTAATTGGGAGGGAGCATTGTCAATCCCCCTTAATCCTGCATGGCACAAGAGAGAGAAGGGAAATGGTTGTCCCTTTCTCCACACATCCTTTGTGACCTCAGTAATTTGTTGAAGGGAAGGGAACCATGCTATGCTCTAGATACCCACTTTTCACCCCACCAAGAGGGCTCCCAATTCACATATATGCTTGTTGGACACTGTCCTTCCTTGTTTCTAGTGGCACAGAACTAAGCCAAGCATTCATTTCCTACTAGACATGTAGGGTGCCAAATTAATGTTTCCAAGGATCTACTGAAACATGGAGAAAGTACCTCTGAAAGAACTCAAGGTGAGAGCAGCAAAAACATTTTAGTAATAGCGGGACAGGCTCCTTATTTGCAAAATACCGCCTCTACCCACATACCCCATTAAGCACCATATTTAAAAAAAAATGACCACTACCAGGATGCCTGGGTGGCTCAGTCAGTTAAATGTCATCTTTGGCTTAGGTCAGTGGTTCATGAGTTCAAGCCCCACATCAGTCTCTCTGCTGTCAGCATGGAGTAGTCTGCTTTGGATCCTCTGTCCCCCTCTCTCTCTGCCCCTCCCCTGCTTTTCTCTCTCTCTCTCTCTCTCTCTCTCTCTCTCAAAAGCACTAAATAAACATTTAAAAAATAAAATTTAAAAAATGATCGCTACCTATTTTAGTTCCTTTCAGTTTTTTTTTAAATGACATTTAGGACCACAGCCAGAAAAGTTTCATAGTTAGTAAAGTAGAAGAAAGAGGCAATGACTTCCAAAGGAATCAACACAAATTTTAATGACTTTTCTCTTCATTGTAAGTGTCCATACATTTGCCTGAGTACTGTTAACTGCCTGCTTATGCTAGGTGACATGGCCCCACAACATCCCCTTTTCCTAAAGCTGAGTTAGTAATGGAGTCTGCTAATGATGCTCTAGAGAGAACTGGATGAGCCTGGGAAAGCCTCTGTCCACTGAAGGACTAGGGTACAGGCTGGGTCCAAGGATGTGTGCTGTTATCGGTGTGTGCCCAGTGGCCTCGTGGCCAGGGAGCATGGGAACTGGATGCCTGGCTGGCTAAATGGGAAAGTACAGCTCAAGGAAATCATTTAAGAGGTCCCAATAAAACACTTACCTCATGCCAGCAGCTGTACATGATGCTATATACCCTCTCTGAAGCTAGATGAGGTCTATAGAGACGTAGGCCTTGGGTAATGTGTTCAGCCGTTTCACTGTTAGTAAATCTTTCATATGGCATCTTCCCCAGAGAGTAAATTTCCCACATCAAAACTCCTAGAAAATGAAAAAAGGTATTATGTCGATTTTCAGTCTCTTCAGAAAGATGGGATCCTAGTCTTCCTAGATCAATGTCAAATATTAGATGCAGCTGATTCCCCACACTGTGAATTTTGTATTTTGTCCAAACTTCTGCTATAGTACTGACCACACTGGAGGGTAAACAGGATTGTACCGGACTATTAGCTCTTCTAGGAGAGAGACAGCATCTCATTTGTTTTTGTAATTATAGGATCTGGCAGAGTCCCTTGGTACATAATCAGTATTCAGATGCTGTGGAATACTGAATAAATTGTTTGTTCCTCTCAATGTATTGTAAGTTCTAAGAAGGCAGGGATCATGTCTAGTTTACTCTTTTGAGCCCCAGGAACCCCTGTGGTGCCTGACAATAGTAAGCAGTCTCTAAGGACTGGTAGAACGAAAACAAAAAAATAGTAACCTCTGTGCGCAGGTTACAAAGTGGCAATTTCCCCACTGCTTCCCCTTCCTTTGAGCTGTATAATCTGTATAATTTTATCCACTCACCAAAAGCCCAGATGTCAGATTTGCTGCTGAACTTGCTATACATAAGGACTTCTGGTGGAGACCACCGGACTGGAAATTTGGAGCCTACTGAGCTTGTGTATTCATCATCCAGGACATACCTGTGAATGGTTCAGGACTTGTTACTGTTACGATGTGAAGAGCTTGACGTGTGCTTAAAATTTCTTGGCACAGTCACATGAGCTGCACAAATGCATGCCTATGGGCCAACCAGTATCTTTTAAAAAAAGCTATTTTTAATGTAATCCTGTTTTCTTATCTGAATTAGCTTTATTGATTAACAATATGGTTATGGCAAGTATGAAGTGAAATAATACTCCCTTCTTCTTCTCTGTCCTCCTTTGCCTTTTCTCCTTCCTTCTATTCTGCAGTTGCCCATGGGAATTAGACTGGGAAAGAAGGAGGCTCAGGAGTAGAGACAACAGAATTAACAGATCAAGAACACGTATTTGGAGAAATTGGCTTTAAAAAAGAGGGAACGAGAAAGGAGAGGAGAGGGATATTACAATAAAATGAAAGCACAAAATAAGTGACTTAAATAATTCAGAGAAAGAAAAGAAACAGAAAGAAGGCAAAAAAGACTAGAATGAGGGGGATAAAATAAAGGGAAAGGGTGAAAAACAATAATGCCACCTCATGTTTGTGCTGTGCTATTTTTACTTTTAATTTTCTAAGATTTATTCTTCTTGAGAGAGAGAGAGAGAAGCAGAGACAGAGGGAGACACAGAATCTGAAGCAGGCTCCAGGCTCTGAGCTGTTAGCATAGAGCCCAATGAGGGGCTTGGATTCACGAACTGGAAGATCATGACCTGAGCCGAAGTCAGACACTTTGAACAACTGAGCCACCCAGGCACCCCTATTTTTACTTGTAGAGGGAAAGATGAAAAAGGCATACTCACCTGGACAGGCCAAAGTCAGATACTTTAACAACTCCTTGATCATTTACCAAACAGTTTCGGGCCGCCTGTAGTACAACAGTTACCAGTGAGACTCTGGCCCTGACACATAGGTTAAAAAGCACAAAGCTTCTGCCCGCCAGGGGAATGAAGCCAGGGAACCCTCATCTCTTTCACTCAAGAGACACTTTCCCACCCAGCAGGAGTCAGCTGTTGCCACTGAGAAACTTGGATACATTTCCACTACATCTAAACCAACCTGCTACCTAGACATAAGTAAAGCACTGAGGGCATGCAGAATGATTTCATTCACAGTGATGATTTCAAGACACCCCTTCCTCTACTGAAGTGCTGAGAGAATTAGGGAGAACAGGAGGCAAGTTTGGTTTGTTTGGTTTGCTTTTCTGCCAGTGGGACTAAGACAATTGAGCCTTGGCCTCTGTGAAATAAGCAGGGGCACAAACTGACGCCTCTAGAGGCCAAGCAGGCACAGGCAAAGTGAAAAAGTTAAGTGGGGAGGGTAGATTGCAGGAAAATGCAGAGCATGCAGTTGGTCTGATGGAGGCAGCCGTTCCTCAGCTCCAGTTGACTGTTAGCATGGCCTGTGAGAATGGGCCTGGTGTTTCAAGATGGTCAAGATTTTCAAGAGAAGCTAGACATTCAATTTTTATTTTTAATTAATTTTTAAAGTTTATTGATTTATTTTGAGAGAGAGAGAGAGAGCGCTCAAGCAGGGTAGGGGCAGAGAGGAGGGGGAGAGAGAGAATTTTAAAAAGTCTCCACAGTCAGCACAGAGCCCAATGCAGGATTCAAAC
Source organism: Crocuta crocuta (assembly GCF_008692635.1). Taxonomy (NCBI): domain Eukaryota; kingdom Metazoa; phylum Chordata; class Mammalia; order Carnivora; family Hyaenidae; genus Crocuta; species Crocuta crocuta. The sequence goes on from NW_027532160.1 coordinate 127,634, forward strand.
TCCTGAGCCGTAAAATCATGACCTGAGCTGAAATCAAGAGTCAGACACTTAACCCGCTGAGCTACCCAGGTGCTCTCAGTTTGTTGCTTTTTTAAAATGTGTTTTTAAGTGTTTGCTAAGCAATACACAACTTTTTTTTTATAAAAGAACAAATGTACCCATAGGCCCCCCATATATGACTCTGATGTAACCAAATGACGGCTCTGTGCCAGGAACAGCCCCAATGGGAAGCAGGGTTGCCCTTCTGTCCTAAAGGACCCCACCATTTTTACTTGCTGTGGTAGGGGGCTGGGAGTGAGTGACTGCTCTAGCTACCACTGTAGCAGAACTTGTGGTGTTAGAGCTAGAGATCCTTGACTGCTTGACCACTGGGGCATAGGCTCACCTAACTCTTAATACTTTCTACATAAAACGAAATGATGATTCCAGTAACCCTTCTCATCCATGTAATATATATCTTCCTCTGCTACTTCCACCCCCTCAGTCCTTGTTCCCAGGCCAATCTTTCTGAGGTCCTACCAGGTCTCGGTGAAGGAATTGCTTTGACTCCAGGTATTCCATGGCTTCACAGACATCCTTGCACATCTCCAGAAGCTGCTGAGTCTGGAGGCGGTGGCGCATTTCCCTCAGGTAGCTCAGGAGGCAGCCATTGGCCATGTACTCAGTGATGATGAAGATAGGGCGCTGCTTGGTGCAGACACCGTACAACTGTACCAGCTTCTCATGGGAAAGATTCCTACAGGAGAGGCAACAAACCAGTCCTCCCTTTCTAGCTCTGCATACTAATCAGAAAGGGGCTGGAGAGGAAAAGGGTTGGACTGGAAGTAGAGTATCAAATAAGGGACCATGATAACAAGTTGAGTTTCCCCCTTCCCACCCTAAGCCCCAAATGTGCCTAATATGTGAGAGTGGAGAGGGATTTGGAGCCCACCAATAGAACAGAAAATAAGCCCAGTGCTGACTGAAAAATAAGGGTAATTAGAATCAGTGTTCCTTTTGAAGGTCTCATTTTTCACATTTATCCCCAAATCCTACTGAGATGGTATACCCACGTAATCAACACTACTATCAACCAATATCTAAAATAAAGAAATGATTATTTCCCACTCTAAGTCACCTTAAGCCACAGTGGAAACTGTCCTGGTAATTCCTAGACTCCAGCAACTAGATTGAGGGTTGAGTTTTGGGCTATAACTCACATCATGACTTTGGCTTCTTCAATGAACTCATCCTCGGACATGGAGCCTTCTTTGATCATCTTGATGGCCACGTCATACTGGCCTCTCCACTTCCCATACTTCACTACCCCAAATTGTCCAGTCCCCAGCTCCTTCAAGAAGGTCAGGTCCTTTGGATCGATTTCCCATGATCCTATAATAACAAAGCCTTGATATGATTCTTTGGGAGTCATGTATGTATAATTCCTGGAATAGATAAGAATCTCTACTAGGGGAAGAAATAGGCAAGTGTAAAAAGGAAATGCTCAGGAGTACTAATCTCTTTGCTCCGGAAAATCTCAGGGACAAGGTGGTTCGTGGTTGGAGGAATTGGAATTTTAGGTGAAAGTCAGCCATAAAAGAAGGAGAAACTAAACAATCTGTTAAAAGTCCTTTATGATTACGTTCTTTAACCACAATTAAAAAATAATCCCTCTATTAATCTATGTTTCTGCAGTCCCAGTAGGAGCCACCAGGAGGAGACAAATTATTAAATAACGTATTTGGTTTTGTCTGAATCTTCCTTGAGGTTGCTGGTGCAGAACAGTGTGCTGCAAGGACTAATTGGGTCTGCCAAAGGTGGTCCTTGCAAACTGGCCAGTCCACCCTACCCTAGAGAAATAAATAGTTACCGTAGCCCAGGCCTGCAGTGGAAGGTGCATTCTTGTTTTGTTGAGACACTGGGTATTTGAGCCTAGATATGAGCCCTGAAACATACAGAAAGAGTCATGTTGCTGGTGCAGTGTAGGAGAATGTCGTACACACCCTTGCTTAAAGCTTCACACTTCTGATATTCATCTTTCTGGTACATTTTGAATCCCAGAAGATCTCCATGAACTCAACTTTTTCTGGAAGTTTCTCTTCTCACAAAAGGATTTTCAAAGAAAAAAGAGAGAGAGAAATACTAATTGAACTACACTCCCCAACTAAATATATCCCCACTTCCCAGCCCAGGCTTAGCTCACATCCTACTTCTGCTTTTGATACTGAAAAGTGTTTTATGGGACTCCATAAAATGACGGCCTTGACACTGCCTTGCATGGGGGTAGCAGACAGCAGCAAGTCTTCTCAATGTATTCATGTCCTCACCAAATCTCCCAGTTTTTTCAAATGTCTACCAGACTTAGAAACTGCCTTCTGATATTTTCTAACCTGTATGTTCTTTGAGGGCAAGGATCTTGACTAATAACTTTACTGTGTTCTCCTCCAGTACCAAGAAAACTGCTGAGGACACAATAAGAACTCAATGAATAGTTGCTTATTTATTAGTTACCAGTATATTCTATGTCTTTCTTTAGCACTGAGCATCAGTCACCAAATAAGAAGTCAGTCCATACTGGGTGTAAAGTCTGCCTTTGACCACCACTTTACTTGACCTCTACCCAGCATCATAAGGGTTTTCTTTCACCACTAATTTGAACTGCCTGGTGAGGCCTTTTCTTCCCTTCACCACCTTGTCCCGAATTGCTTCTGCTGGTTCTTGTCACATCTTTCTTCTCTGGTACCCCTGATACTCACCTGCAGAGTTATGCTGATGGTAGTTAATAAGCTCAGGGATGGTGCTGAAAAGGTGCTTCTCAGCCAGGTAATACTGGCTCTGAGGTGTAGAACACACAACATAATGGCGTATCACCCCTTGAGGGTCCCTAAGGAAGTGGATGCTGAGTCAGCAACTTGGGAACAAGGGTCAGTAGGACCCAAGAAGTAAAGTGAAGTGAATTTTTAGTTTAAGAAACACAGGTAGGAGGGGCACACTATTAAAGCACCTCTGCCCTTTGTCCCCAGGGCCTTGGAACAGTAATGCTCACCCTGTAGATTTAGCAAACACAGATACAGTATATTTTCCTGCTTTGCTGGAGTCTCTGACAATGAAACCTCCTTCTTTCCCCTGAAACAATGAAAAAAAAGCTGACTTTAAGGAGGAAATGGTGCTCACACCTGCATCCCACCTGCCCAAACCTGAGAGAAAATTTAAGCCTTAATTTTACTGCCATGTTCCACGTTTGACCTGCAACCTCATTGCTTTTGATTCTGAAAAGTGTAATTGAGACCCACCCCAATAAAATGACAGCCTTAACACTGCCTTGCCTTGAGGTGACAGATAAAAGCAAGCCCTCACTTGTTGTGCAAGGAGAATGCCATTTGCTTGTGGTCACACACTTACCTCTTGCTTTAGCAGTTGCTCAGCTTGACTCCGAGTCATGTGTTTAGAATACCACCTGTAAAGGGAGAAAGCTTCAGCAGCTCTTAGGCCACAGTGTTAGCAGTTTAGAGGTTAAGAGTGCCTTCCACAGCTTGTCTGTGCCAGTGGTTCAGTCAGTTCACTAAACTCCTATTTATTGAGTACCTATCATGTGCATAGCACACTGCATCCCTTTCCCAAAGACTGGTTGGAAATGAAGAGTATAGAACAAAAGGCAGAGGGGTTTAGGGAAGAGATTAGGAACAAGGCATTCAAGGACAATCCATTTCCATGCTTAGGGAGAAAGGACAATGACAGAAGTTTGACATTTTCATCCTTTCAAATGTTTCCTATCAAGCTGTCAAGTCCTTTTCTTTGAGTGGTTCTTCTGAATTTAGGTGGGTGGGGCTGTGTGATGACCTCTCCAGCTCTCATAAGCAAAGGGTGTTTGGGGTGAGGGTAAGACATACCCACTGAATTAGGGTGGTGGCATCATTTGACCCAGTTGGCAATGTCTTTAATAAGTATCTTGAAATTAAAAAAATTATTGAAAGTTTAAGAACGTATACACTATATTCCATTCATCTGGGAAGACTGTGTGCTGGGAACACAAGCATACTCACTCATACATTTCTATGGAGTCTTCTGCTTCAGTGACATAGTTACTAGGGATGTAGCCTTCCTGCCTGTAGGGGAGACAGTGTGGTAGATCATCCAGCACTTCCCACCCTGGGGGAGTGGATACAGATTCATATGCCTGTGTCCCTGGGCTCAGAACCCATCTCAAATGGAGGTATATAAACCATACCCCTCCCTCAAAGAGGATCATATCACTGATGCATAGGTAGGCCAGTGAAGCGTGTAGCCTCTGCATAAGCAGTGCTGGTTATATGCACATGAAAATATATGGGCCAGATCTTACAGGCTCAGAGAGTTGGCCACAAGTAGAGCTGCACTCTGGGAAGTGCTTCGCGGGACAGCATAGTCACTTTGGTGTGGGAAGAACAATTTCTGATTGGGTTACCAAAACAAGGGAATCATGCTGCAAGACTTTGCACTTATGTGGGGAAGGTGGGCACAAGGCTCCAGAAGGGCTGGAGTGGACTCACCCATTTTTATCCCGTGCTCTCCACCAGGGTAAATTGCTCTCCTCCAAAATAAAATATTCATCACCCTTTCGTAGCTGTAGATCATTTGCATTCATTGGCATATAATCATAAAGGGCTACAACCTTTTTCATCTCACTTGTAGAGGCAGGTGCTGCTGTTGGCTCAGGGGGCAGAGGCTTTTTCAAGATCTGTGTAGTGGGGGGGGGAGTAGGGGAATTTGGTTAGATATCAAGCCCTCTCCACTGCTCTTCTCCCCCAACTCTCTGGCTTACTAGAGACACCAGTCCCTAAATCAGGAATCTGAAAAAGGTTTATTCAGCATTTATTCAACCAGTTTTCAAGTACCTATGCTGGGTTCTCAGCCTGGAGTGCACATCAGAATTATCTAGAGGGTGACTAATAATCCCAGGCTGTTTCCTATATCAATGGTGTCAAAATCTCTGGGGATAGGACCCAGGCACCAGTATTTTTACAACTTCCCAGACAAAAACCATGAACAGCCATGATCTGTAAACATTGGCACTAAACTAGTACATGGATCTACTAAGTGACTCCGAATCTTAGTTTCCTTGTTTGTAAAATGATCATAACAACTCCTGCCCTGCTTCCTTAAAAATTATGACAGNAAAAAATCAATAATAACATATCAGTGGTAGGATCAAGTATTGGGTGTACAGGTGTCCACTTTGAAATTCTTACAACTTTATGTTTGAAAATATTTTTCATTTAAAAATATCAAGATTTGTTTTGTTTTAAACAGGTGATTGGATTAAATCGTTGCCAAGAGCTTTGCAGCAGCTCTCTATCTTACCACTGAATAGGAAGTCCTAATTAGGACAAATCCCATGTTTCCTCAAGAACACCAATTAACATTACTAAGTTCTCTGGGAATTCTAAGACTGGTGTGCTTTCAGGGTGTGACTAAGGTTCTTTTTTTTAAATTTATTTTTATTTTTAATTTTATTTTTAAATTAATCTCTATGCCTAACATGGGGCTCAAACTAACGACCCCAAGATCAAGAGTCACATGCTCTAACAACTGAGCCACCCAGGTGCCTCTGTACATTTCCATTTAAGCAGTAGCGGCACCAATTTCCCTGTATACCTGGTCTTCCTCAGGTGTGGGAGGAAGGGGCTTTTTCGTTTTTCNAATGCAGCAGAGGAAAGGGCCCAGGGACAGATTTGATCAGGGACTTAGCTTTTGTATACAGTGCCTTTAGGAAAGTTACGAAAAGTCTAAGTGCATACAGCCCTGTACCAGGTTGCACAGCTTCAAAAGCAGAGTGCCAGCAGGATTTCAGCCCCCGCTAATCCCCTCTCCCAAGCCCCTTTGTGCAGTGGGCAAAATGTACAAACCTGGGTTTGACAGCCCCTTGAAAGGGTGGTGGATAGGGTCAAAAAAGGGAGAAATTATATTGATTAAATCTCTTACTTCCATTCCTGTTCTCCAAAATTTGGCAGCCCATAGCATTTTTGGCTGTCTGAGAGCAGCAGAGATACTGCCCATCGATCCAGAAGCAAGGATGGTATTTCTGTACCAGATCACTGTTGTACCGGATTACTGTAATGGGAGAGAGAGACAAAGAGATCATATCTGACATTCTGAAGAATCCACCATTAGCATGTTTTCCTCTTTGACTAAGGTTAGTGGTGAGCTTCAAATAACTGCCCCTTCCTCAGAACCAGTTGGCTCATATCTCTGGCCCTGGAGAGTTCTTGTGTAGTTCTCTTCAGTGGTCTGTCATGATGACTATCTCCTGACTACTGTGGTAAGAATATTTTATGTCTCCAGAGNGACCCAAAAAAAAAAAAAAAAAAAAAAAAAAAGTTCTCTGTTTTCCCAGTAACCACTACAATCTTCCTATAAGGCAAAATGTTGATTATGGTGTTCTTTTCCAGATACCGGAAACAATATCCCGATGCCAAACTCACTCCAGTCTCAATATGCCAATGTCCCAGCTACCTGAGTGATAGTTTTGTGAGATTAAGATATCTGCCTTAGTGAGAATATCTGCATCAGGCTTTCTGTGTTCATAAAATAGTCAATATAATGGAGCTCAGGAGTAAATGAAGCGATTCTGCCTCTAGAATAAACATGGTTTCAGTCTTTGTAGGGCCTCCGCGGTGGGTTGAACTCATTGTGGGAGATAAACACAACACCTCCATTTCCTTCACAGAGTCATGAGGCTCAAAAGACCTCCCAGAAGCCAAAGTACTTTGCAGAGGATAGAATGGTTTGCAGATAGGAGGAATTGGTATTACTGTTTTCAATACTGTAGCATCTCGAGAACCTGAGCATGAAGTCAATTAGACAAGTCATCTTCGGATCGAGTTGTCAGATAACAGAGCAAAGACAACTGAAATAATTGACAATAACTAACATTGGGACAAAAAGAGATCAGCTGGTCTAAGAACATGCACATTTGAGGACCTACACATCTCAGCCTTTACTGCTAAGGAGAAGTCCACATAACTTTTCTTTAAAAGATAAAAACAAGGTGGGAACGCCTGGATGGCTCAGTCAATTGAGCGTCCGACTTTGGCTCAGGTCATGATCTTGCAGTCGACAAGTTTGAGCCCCGCGTTGGGCTCTGTGCTGACAGCTCAGAGCCTGGAAACTGCTTTGGATTCTGTGTCTTCCTCCCTCTCTGCACCTCTCCCACTCATGCTCTGTCTCTCTCTGTCTCAAAAATAAATAAACATTAAAAATTTTTTAAAAAGGCAAAGTTTTCCTCTGGAGCGACCAGCTCAAGTCCTTAAGAGCTTGCTAGTCACACTCCATTCACTTAAGACTTTGAGAGAAGCCTAGAAGCTTCTGGGGGTCAGGTGCATTTCACAGGCAAATTAACAAAAGTGCTGTTTTTTTTTTTAAGTACTATTTTGATGCTTTTCTAAACATGGATTGGAAGACTACTAACCACCGTTCCCTGCCTACAGCTTCACCCTTTACCTTCTCATCACTCCCCTTCACCATCATACTACGTACAGGGTGGTGGGACCTAGTCAGATGGAGGTGGAATCTAAGGGGTTGCATTGTCTGTAGAGAATTCTTAAGCAATCCCAATCAAAATTGTACCAGCATTCTTCTCAACTAGAACAAACTATCCTAAAATTTGTATGGAACCACAAAAGACCCCGAATATCCAAAGTAATATTGAAGAAGAAAACCAAAACGGGAGGCATCACCATCCCAGACTTTAGCCTCTACTACAAAGCTGTCATCATCAAGACAGTATGGTATTGGCACAAAAA
>NW_027532160.1:135407-136273 GCF_008692635.1 Crocuta crocuta
AGCAGGAAACAACCTCCTTGACCTCAACTGCAGCAATTTCTTACTTGACACATCCCCAAAGGCAAGGGAATCGAGAGCAAAAATGAACTACTGGGACCTCATCAAGATTAAAAGCTTCTACATGGCAAAGAAAATAATCCATAAAACTAATAGGCAACCGACGGAATGGGAAAAGATAGTTACAAATGACGTATCAGATAAAGGGCTAGTATCCAAAATCTATAAGGGACTCATCAAACTCCACACCAAAAAACAAATAATCCAATGAAGAAATGGGCAGAAGACAGGAACAGACCCTTCACCAAATAGGACATCCAGATGGCCAAGAGACACATGAAATGATGCTCAGCGTCCCNTGGAGGGGGGCACCTGTGGGGATGAGCACTGCGTGTTATATGGAAACCAACTTGACAATAAACTATTTAAAAAAATTTAATGCAACATTAAAAAAATAAAATATAAAGTGCTAAAAAATATGAGTCAGGCATAGAAAGACAGATACCATGTGTTTGCACGTATAGGAGGATTAAGAGGAACTTAATGGAGGACCATGGGGGAGAAGAAGGGGGAAAATGTTGGGGGAGAGGGAGGGAGGCAAACCATGAGAGACTCTTGAATGCCGAGAACANCCAGCCAGGACTGATTGCTCTCACTACCTCCATTCTCAGCCCCTCCCTTCCCCCACCATTACTCTTCACCCAGGGATTTGAAGATCCTCCGGTTTAGGTCTGCACACTGGCAGACCTGCCAAGAAATAGTAAGCAATAACTGGCTGTTCTGTGAAACTAAACTATGCTAATATGCTAATGAAGGCATATAATGCTTTCTGCCCTGTCTCCCTCCAGAAGACTCATTAGGAACTCAAC
>NW_027532160.1:137446-154495 GCF_008692635.1 Crocuta crocuta
CCCTATATTCCCAAATAATGCCTGCCTCTTGAGGGGTTCCTTAAAGATGACACCCTTTCTTTTGTTGGCTAATCCAGAGCTGGTATTTCTAGCTACTTAGGAGGGAACTGCAAAAACATTTATCTGTTATGGACTAAATGTTCATGTCCCCTCCATGAAATTCATATGATGAAGACACTGAATGTGATGGTATTAGGAGATGGAGACTTAGGGAGGTAATTAGGTCATAAGAATGGAGTCTTCATGATGGGGTTAGTGCCCTTAGTTTAAGTGTAAGGGAGTTACTAACTTGCACGGGTCACTTTTTTTTTTCCCCTCCTCTTCTGGTTCTCCTTCAGTATGTCCCACTTTCCCCTATTTCCAAACTAAATCCGAGTTGTCCATAAACATGGAGCCCAAGTTAGTGGTGGTTGTTTATTGTATTACAGAAATATAAGTGAGCACAACCATTGGTCCCTTTCTGTGTGGAAGGCACTGCATGAGGCACTGTGGAGAGAAACCAAAGAAATACAATCATATATGCCTTCTGTGTGCTCATTTTGTGCCTCTAAGGTTAAAGCAGGCCTCTTACCTCAATACATGCAACAAAAAAAAAATCCCAAGAACTGGACTTTGTGGTATAAGATCACCAATTTGCCATCTCAGTATGGCCTTACTCTAGAATATCTTGCAGCTTAACTACAGGTATAATTTCTGGGCTTGAGAAAAAAGCATCATGAATCTATGAACTAAACTTAGGTTCTAGAGTCATTCAGATCTAGGGATATGGTAAAAATCCAGGCTTTAACACCCAGTGTGCCCATGAATGTGACCATGAGCAGGTTACTGAAATTCTTTGAACCTCAGTTCCTTCATCTATAAATAGGGGAATAATACATACTTCATAAGCTTATCATGAGAATTAAAAGCTAGTACATTTGAAGCACTTTGCACAGAGACTGGGACATAATAAGTGCTTATTAAGTGTTGTTATTATTGTTTTTTCTAAGTTTTAAAGTTTGTTTGTTTGTTTGATTTGAGAGAGAGAGAGAGCACTGGGGAGGGGCAGAGAGAGGGGGAAGAGAAAGAATGCTAAGGAGGCTCCACGCTGCCAGCACAGAGCCCCATGGGGGGCTCGAACTCATAAACCCCAAGGGCATGACCTGAACTGAAACCAAGAGTCAGAAACTTAACTAACTGAGCCACCCAGACGTCCCTATTATTGTTGTTTTTAACCCCAGTTTGCTATGAGAATGAGATGATAAATATAAGATACCTAGCTCGGTGTATGGCACATAGCAAGAATTCAATAAATAACCCCTTGCTTACTTTCTTCTCTCCTCTTTCAGCTTGAAAGATTTGGTGATTTTTATTTTGGCCAATCAGACTTGCACTCAAGGGAGTGAATAAGGGTGGAATGGTGAGCCACCGAATATCAGAATCTAAATGTTAAGACAAAGGGCTGTCATGCAATAACCCAACCATGTTGTTATCAGTCTGCCATCCTTCCTGTTTCTCTAGGCAGCCTTTCCTGATGTCAACTCAACCAGTTAATCTCTCAGTCACTTGACATGTGGCTATATATACACACAAATATGTGCGCATGCATCCTGTGCTGCAAGCCTTTAGAGTCAAGTTTATCTGGGCACGTTGTATGGTCTTTGTGAAATGCTGAAACTATGTGGAAGCTTAAGTTCTCACAAAACAAGGAACATGAAATAGTTCCTTAAAAAATATTTACCCATGAAAGAGATGTACCGTGCTTTCCTGTACAAAGTTTTATAGTTTTCCATGTGCTTTCATATACATGACCTCATTGGATCATTAAGACAACCCTGGAGGTAAGTATGGCAGGTATCATTATTATTTCTACTTGAGAAGAAACTAAGCCTCAAAAAGAGCTTGTTGGCCTATTTACCAGAGGTCACCCAGCTTATTAGTGGCAGAAGAGGGCTTGGAAAAAGTTTCTCTGCTCTGACTTCAAGCATTCTCATAATCATCTAAGGTTTTGGAACTAAATATTTTACACTTAGGATTTGAAATTTTGCAATAACCATTGAATGCCACACCACACCACCCTTGTAGTTGGTGGAAAGAGTGTGACTACTTTATAGATAGGAAAGAAAGGTGCCTACAATTGCAGAATTGCACTAGAGAGATAATTGTGGATCTGCATTGAAACTCTTTGTCTAGTACATTATCTTTTATTCCTATAATGGAATATTAAACTCAATAGTATCACTAATATTGGAGAAAATACAATTTATCTTCTTCTTTCCTTCCTTCCTCCCTGTCTTCCTCCTTCCCCCTCCTTCCTCTCTTTCCTTTTGTCCCTTCTACCTCTTCTTTCTTCTCTCTCACCTCCCTCTTTCCATCCATTCTTCTTTTCTCTCTCATTTTCTCCCTCCCTCCATCTCTCTTTCCTTATCCCCCTGCCCTCCCCTCTTCTCTCTCTCTTTTACTCCCTCTCCCTCTCCTTTCTTTGCTTCTTCTTTCTTTGGAAATGAGTTTATTTTCCAAATAATTCTCACCATTTTTGAGCTGATGAATCCAACGCTTCCTCAGTTCTTCAGTTGGGGAGAAGACATAGAGAGGCCCTTCATCATATACAACCTGAGGCAATGGACACAAAGACTTCAGCAGTTAGGATTCAGAAAAAAAAAATGTCTTTGAAAGAACTAATCTTAAGCTACAACTTTGTATATTCATAGTGGAAAACAAAGTTAGGATCTTCAGTCAGTAGTGGAGCTGGGGTCATGTGAATTATTTGATAAATCCTGAACAATTCATATCCAGGATTGTAGATTTTAGAAGCTCTTAGCTTTTTTGGGGGGGGGGCTGCCTGGGTGGCTTAGTCGGTTAAGCGTCCGACTTTCACTTAGGTCATGATCTCTCGGTTCGTGGGTTCGAGCCCCGCGTCGGNGGAGACAGGATTTATATTTATCCAACAAAGAATATTTTATGATTGTATTAAACTTTAGGTTTGTATAGAAGGGAAGTGAAGTAATAATTTGTATAACTTAAGTCCTGATTGGTACATATGGGTTATAATATGAAACAAAATTTTAACTCGGGNGTTATATGGAAACCAACTTGACAATAAACTATTAAAAAAAACACTCCTCCTTCATAGGTTTTGTAAATTTTGATACAGTCAAGGATGTGAACAAGATCCTTGCAAATTTTTTTTTTGCTTGTTAGTCTTGCTGTGCTCATAAATCCATGACAGAAAGCCCCCTCCCCTGAGACTTTCCACTTCCTTTTCTGGCTTTCACTGTTTGCAAAGGCTTCTATATTCACATCATGTGACCTACAGAGTTTTCAGGACATAAGCAAGCCAAAGTGAAGATTGAATCTGAAGCTCTTGCTCTCCCTCATGGATTACAACGCACCTACAAAATAGATGTCTATGTGACTTTTCATTATTTCAGACTAGATTAGAATTAGGTTCATGTATAAGCCTAATAAGCCTTCCCCATACTGAACTTCCTAATACTACTCCTTCCCTCCCCTTTTCTGTCTTTTCAACCCACATGACCACCATTAGACAGATAGGCAGAACCAGAAGGAAGTGAAATCCTCACTCAACAAACAGAGCATCTTTCTCAATGTAGTTACCATAGACAAGACACACCATAATACAATTAGTGCCATTATGGATTCTCTTTGAGGTGTAAAGACTAAAAGGTACTGTGTCAAATTGGGAAAATAGAAAAAAATAAACACTCTTAGCCCATGTCAGTCTCATTTCTCACTTGAGCTTCCTTGTCCACCTCAGCTTCTGTTCACTGGGACATAGTATTATTCACTGTGCCTGCACTCCATCCCTAATTTATAAAAACAAGTTTTTTAACATTTATTCATTTTTGAAAGAGATAGACTGCGAGTGGGGGAGGGGCAGAGAGAGAGGGAGACACAGAATCTGAAGCAGGCTCCAGGTTCTGAGCTGTCAGCACAGAGCCCAACACAAGGTTTGAACCCACAAGCAGTGAGATCATAACCTGAGCTGAAGTCGGACACTTAACCGACTGAGCTACCCAGGCACCCCTCCATCCCTAACTATTATGTTGTGGGTACCTTTGAGAGCTGGTGAGAGAAAATACCTTACCTGGAAGGGGTAAGGGAACCTTTCAATGATTGAAATCTGCTCCATTTCGCTAGATTCTTCACCCCTTCTCTGCAATGAAAGAAGAAAACACACTTTGCCACTGTGGAAAACAGTGTGGAATTTCCTTAAAACGTTAAAATAGAACTACCTTATGATCCAGCAATTGTACTACAGGATATTTACCCGAAGAATACAAAACACTAATTCAAAGGGATAATTCAAAGGGATACCCCTATATTTATAGCAGCATTGCTTAAATAGCCAAGATATGGAAGCAGCTGAAGTGTCCATCGATTAATAAATGGATAAAGAAAACGTGGGATATATGTGTGTGTGTGTGTGTGTGTGTGTGTGTGTGTGTGTGTGTGTGCTGGAATGAAATCTTGCCATTTGCAGCATGGATGGAACTAGAGAGTATAATGCCAAGTAAAATAACTCAGACAGAGAAGGACAAAAACCATATGATTTCACTCACATGTGGTATTTAGGAAACAAAACAAACAAGCAAAGGAAAAAATGAGAGAGAGAGAGAGAGAGAGCGAGCCAAAGCAAGGAACAGATTAAGTATAGAAAACAATTTGATGGTTACCAGAGGGGAGGTGGGTGGGTGTTGGGTTAAATATGTGATGGAAATTATGGAGTACACTTGTGATGAGCACAGGGAGAGTATGAGACTGTTGAATTACTATACTGTACACCTGAAACTAATATAACACTGCATGTTAGCAAACTGGAATTAAAATAACAACTTAAAAAAATAATGCGTAGTTATTGATTGATATATTGTCCATTTTTGGATTTCCTTCGGTACTGGGAGTACTTTGCAGTGGCTCCAGAAGACTTTCTTGCACAGAAACTTCTTATTATTAGAGATTGTATCCTTTAACCCAGTAAAGACACATATCAATAGAAACCAGCACATACATGTTGAAAAAAAAATCTCAGGCATTTCAAACCATCAAGGAAAGGGAGGTTACTCAATCAGTGGTGCTTGGACAAACATTTTACCATTGATATTGGTACATAAGTTGAGGGAGAGTTAGGTGGCTCTTTCACACCATGCACCAAAGTAAATTCTGGATTGATTCAAAAGGTTAATATAAAAGTGGAATTACAAATGACTGAGAAAAAAAACATAAGTGACTGTATATATAATCTTGTGGGAGACAAGGCCTTGCCAATATAATGCAAAAGGTTAGAATCGTTAGGAAAAAGATGAAGTAATTTGATGGCAAAGACTTTAAAACCCAGTATGGTAAAAATGAACAAGTAAAAAACACCGAAAATTAAAAGATAAATGAAAAACTGGGAAAAATGTGTTCAACATATATTACAGTTAACGGATTAATACTCTTTTTTTTTTAATGTTTATTTTGACAGAGAGAGAGAGAATGAGCAGAGGAGGGGCAGAAGAGAAGGAGACAGAGAATCCCAAGCAAGCTCTGCACTGTCAGCACAGAGCCTGACATGGAGCTCAAACCTACGAACTGTGAGATCTTGACCTGAGCCAAAAATAAGAGTCGGACACAACCAATTGAACCACATAGGCACCTGAAGGATTAATACTCATAATATATCAAGAGCTCTTAAAAAGCACTAACAATAAGGTAAACATTTTGGCAGAAAAATGGGCAAAAAAGTGAACAGGCAATTCACATATGGAAAAATATAAATAAACTGTATGACATAAGCATTCAACCTTATGAGTAACAAAAAATTGCAAAATAAGTCAGAAATGAGGGGCGCCTAGGTGGCTCAGTTAAGTGTCCGACTTCAGCTCAGGTCATGATCTCACGGTTCATGGGTTCGAGCCCCGCGTCGGGCTCTGTGCTGACAGCTCAGAGCCTGGAGCCTGTTTCAGATTCTGTGTCTCCCTCTCTCTCTGACCCTCCCCTGCTCTCTCTCTCTCTCTCTCAGAAATAAATAAAAAACATTAAAATTTTTTTAAATTTTTAAAAAGTCAGAAATGAAATATGACTTTTCCTGGCTGCCAAATTAACAAATATTTAAAATTTCTGGCATTGGAAAGAATGTAGAGAAATAGAGATATTCTCATACATAGCTTGTAGGAGTGCATGAAATTTAAATTCCACTTCTGGAAAATAAAATAGAATAAAAAGATAAATATAACCAAATTGTGCAAATTTAATAAAGGGAAGAACAACATTTTACTCCTAGGAAGTTATTGTAAGGAAATGAATAGCTAAAGTACATAAAGATGTATGCAAGTATGTTCTCAACATGGTTATAATATCAAATTGGAAACAACTTAAATGTATCGTTAAGATCACTTAAACAAATTGCAATATATTCATAATAGAGAATACCACATAGTCATTAAAATCATGTTATTAAAAAGTATCTATTGTCATGGGAAAACTTTCCATATATTGTTAAATTGAAAAAGGTTACAAAGCAAGATGTTTAATATGATTCTTTGTTTTCAATACCTAACATAGGGACGCCTGAACACTTAGGTGGAAAAGCATGTGACTCTTGATCTTGGATTTGTGAGTTTGAGCTCCATGCTTCTTGTAGAGATTACTTTAAAAATAGACATAAAAAATAAATGTATAACATACATATTAGTGTGGATATATGGTGCTGCTGGTGGAGAAAAATACCTGAAACTCTGTATGCCAACATACAATTGTTATTTTAGCTGGATAATGGGATTATGCATGGTTTTTTCTTCTTTATTGTGCTTTTTAAAGTATTTTCTAGAGTTTATATAATAAGGAAAAATAATAAATGATATTTTTTAAAAATTCAAATCTGAAATCCGTAGATGTTATGTCTTAGAAAGCCTCTGGGAAATGAGAGGAGAATAAGTCGTGAGTTATTAAAGAATATCATGACACAGAGCCCTAGATTCTGTCCTTCAGACTAACCCAAACCTATAAATCCGATCCTGGTATCTGAGACAGTAAAACTAATAATCTCTCATCAGTTTGAAAATTTGAAATATTGGGGCACCTGGCTGGCTCAGTCAGTGGAGCATGTGACTCTTGATCTCAGGGTTGTGAGTTCAAGCCCCACCTTGTGTGTAGAGATTATTTTAAAAAAATAAAATCTTTATAAAAAAAGAAAAAAATTAATGTTTTATTTATTTCTGAGAGACAGAGTGAGAGACAGCGTGAGCATAGGAGGGTCAGAGAGAGAGGGAGACACAGAATGTGAAGCAGGCTCCAGGCTCTGAGCTGGCTGTCATCACAGAGCCCAACGTGGGATTCGAACTGTGAGATCATGACCTGAGCCGAAGTCGGACATTTAACCGACTGAGCCTCCCAGGCACCCCAGAAAATTTGATATATTATTTTAAAATTGATGTTAGAAGTTTTCAAGGTTAAGTGAGTTTTTCTGCATCTGGGAGGAAAATGCTGAGACTCAATATAACCAATATGTAGCAGAGTGAAGAGTTTTATAAGGGAGCTTTACTATATTGCACAGCATCACCATTTTATTTGCAGAGAACTGAAGTGTTCCAAGTTTCTTAACCACTCCACTCCTGCTCTGACAATGACCTCTACTTACCGGAATCTGTCTTTCAGGGGGAGGATTTTTTTCAGGAGCCACTGTTTCAACGCAGGTGATCTTCTCAACATCTATCGAACCCTTCTTACTGCCTCTTCTCTGAGAAAGAGAATGAGGAAGAAAATGGAGAAACATTAAGAGTGATTAAGCAACTAGATGATTAGATTTTGTTATCTAATCATTCAACATAGTGAGGTGACACCCACATTCTATATCAGGATCTGTCATTTTGAAAAAAAAAAAACAAACCGCCTTCCAGATCTATTAATCTAACATTTTTTTGACTACCAAATAACATACTATAGAAGAGTGGATGACTCTGTGTGCCTTTACCATAAAAAGTAAGGAAGTAATTTTCAAGACCTGGATTTCATTCTCAACATTTAATGAATGATCACCAATTACAAGATTCCATGGTAATATTTCAGCCTCCTCCCGACCCACGCCAGCTTCTTAGCACCTTTGAATTTTTGCACCAGCATGGCTGTAGTTAGTTCTAGGCTAGGAAACGTTTTCCTTAGTTTGAAATGTATCAGGTCCCTACCACCTCCCTCCTCCAACCAAAAATTTTCTTCTTCCTCGTAATGAAGATCTAAGGCCAGGTCCTTGATACTCACTTTTCGCAGCAGAGAAACTTACCCCACGTTCGAAGTCATACTCATAATAGGAAAGTTTATTCACAGTCAAGAGGAAGAGGCGCTTCTTGAAGTTGAGAGGTGATGTTTTCTTTTTCTGTTGGGATCGCTTCAGAAAGATGCTCTCCAGTATCACTGAAGCCATAGCTTCTTCTTTCTGAAGCTCACTTGTGCTGTGGATAATGAAAGTTCTTGAGGACCCAGATCATTAATCTTCATCCTTCCTGGTTTCCCCTCAGCCTGGCCATCCAGTTTCAAAAGGAGCAGAAATGTGCAAAGCTAACAAAGAGCCTCCTTCCTACCTTGACATCCTCCTTCCACAGTCCCCAAATCTGAGGGTTTTCAGGTGTAATGGATCGACATTGAATTGGGAGAACCAGTTCGATATTGTGAGTTCACATACACAGGCTTTTTGTATAAGACAAGGGAACGCTCTGGATGTTAAATGACACGTACCTGTGTGCTTGGTAATGTCTAGAGGCAGTTTTATACTAACCACCCCTTTATAATATCTGTGAACAGCAAAAGTCTCTGTGCAGCTGTTGACTCTGATATTCCCAGAAGGGATAATGCAGGTGCCAGAACTCCACTGAGGCGGATATTGGACTTTCAGTTCCCAGTTTCCTAGACAGCGAATGTAATTTTTTCAAACACTGTCCCACTGGGTTCTGTAACCAAGGGGTCTAATAAGGATACGGAGGCTGCACCTGCAGTTATGGACATACACTAACTGCCGCCCAACTGATTTTTCCCATCAACCACTGGCTGAGCTACAAAAGATAGAAGCTTTGTTCTAAAATTGAAAACCAATTTTTTGAGGAGGGAGTTGTTTTTGGTTTTTGGCTTTTTTCCTTCTTTTTTTTTTCTTAGATTGTTTCTTTTAGACAGTGTAATACAAAATTGATGCAACTATCTTCCCTCTCCAAACTTACAATATTCCAGAAAGATTCAGTTTGGGTAACTGAGTACAGAAATGCAAAGAAAGTTACAAAAAGTCACGACTGGCTTTTTTATTCACACAAAACACGCTTTGTATCAGTTATTTGCTTGATTTATGCACAATTGTATATTACTAATTTCAAACCTTCCTTAGAAAGATAAGGTGAGAATATAAATGCTGTCACAAAACAGAGCAAAATAAGTGTTGAAAAAATCACCATCCCCCCTCAAATTTTGTTACAGGTGGGTGTTTTCCTTAAGGCAGTGTGACATTTAAAAAAATTAAACTCCTTATGCTTTTGGTGGCACCATGAATGCAGAATAAAGTCAGTGTTTTTTTCTACCTGTCAAGCACAGATTATTGCTCACATCAGGAGAGCAAGGGAGTGGTTTTTATCAAAGTCTGAGGCTATCCACACCGTTATTTTGTTCTTTCCTGTGGTGGAGAAGGTTCTATTATCATACTGGGGATGCAAAAATAGGTTAAATAGGTTAAAGGAACACCACGGACGTTCAGAATGATCACTTGTCACTTATCCACCATGTCAATGCTACTCTCTTTTGCTGGTAGATTAATTCAATGGTTTATAAATGATCTTTAGAGAAAAATTAGGCAAAGGGGCAAACCTTTTCCCGCACCATGTCACACAGCTCCCTGACTGGCTGATTTACATGGTCTCTCACAGTAGTGACAAACTGATAAGAGTTTACAAGCAGAGTCCTCTCTAACACAGATTCAGCTCAAAGCCCACAGAAATTTCCTTCAACATTAAAATTATTCACTTTCCTGGAAATAGTGATAGTAAAGTAATAATACTATATTCTCAAGAATTGTCAACTCATCAAGATCCTTGTAACAATATTACATTTTTTCCCATGGTGAATTCCAATTAAGTACCTTTTTGCAATCAAAGAGACTCAAATTAGAGAAGATAAAACCCTAAAGGAATTGAGCAGCATGACCAGTAAATTGGATCAGAAGGACCCCAAAAAANTGCAAGCTCTTGATGGACACATTCCCTGCTCTGACCCGGCATCCGCTTCAGTCTTGGCGTTTGTTCTTACTTCCTATAAGACAGGTCCTTCTGGAAGCTGCCTCTGCTCTTTTTCTCTTTTAGAACAAATCCAGTTTGTACAAGAGGAAGCCTTCTTCTCTTTAAAATGTCTGTGTTGGGCTAGGGTTTAGTGCTGGTCTAAGTATGAGGAAGTAAGCAAGCCTCTCACTAGCCATCACCCCCCCTGAGCAAGGGGTGAAATGGCCTCTACTTCTAGATCATTGAGCTGAAGGATTACCAGGATTTCCAAGGTCTAGTTGTTCCCTCTTTGACAGCTTTCCCCCTATTCCTTGTGATGCAGTCCCTGCGCACACAGTCTGAAAATGTGGTAGTTCTTCCTTAGTCATCACTGATCCATCCACCAATGATGTGAAAGAAGGTGCATCTGCCTTTATGTCTTTCTGAAGGTTGGTGTGTGATGGACACTCTGCTTTAGAGGGCAGTTGCAACTTCTTTAGGTACTTACTGTGGAAGGTTCTAAATTTTCTATTTCTGCAGCTGACAGAGTCAATTTGACCACAAAAAGATGCATGGTGAGGGCTGACCCTACAGTTCACTCAGGGAGTGGGGGTGGGGGTGGAAACCGGAAGTGACATGAATATTACACACACACACACACACAGAGTCCCTGCTGTTCATATAAAGAAAGAAGAGGAAAAGTAACAGAAAGATATAGAGCTCTTCATTTAAAATTTAGAATTCCAGTATTATAATGTTCTCTTTATTAAACTACAAATGCAAGAATTTTCATGTGGACACCCTTTGCAGCCTCCCAGCTCCCCATGGAGCAGCAGAATTCAAAAAGAGGGTGCTTGTTAGTAAGAGTTCAGCCATCTTACAAACTGTACTATCATAAGGAACTAATTCGAAAAGCACCCGCAGGATGGGTAAACTAAACCACCTTTGGTCCTATTATCGCTCAGGTTGAGTAAACACTATTAGGAACAAACCAGAGCAAAGTTCAGAAGACTACACAGCATGCCCATGACTGGGAAGAGTACAGAAGATGCTAGTTAGAAATACCCAGTCAGAGTTCAAATAGCCACTTAGCCAGAGTATCCAAGGAATATCATTCTCTCTTTATTTCTCCTTTAAAGTATTACTTAATTGCCCAAAACGAGTCTGTCTATTCCCTTTTCCTCCCAGGGGAATGGAAGGGAACTCCTGTTTCCCTCAGTGCAGTCTACCGATCAGGCATTTTATACTCGTTACTTCATTTATTTCTCACGACAAACAGATGAAGAAAGTGAGACTCATGGAGGTCACACAACTTGCCCAACCTCATCCATCTGGGACTCCATAGCCCTTGTTTCTGTGATACCTACCTCACAGCCTCTCNGTCCACCTCAGCACCCTGTCATCCCCTCAGCTATCATCAAAGAGTAGTTGGGACAGACCTCTTTTCATCTTCTAGGAACATTTGGCAAAAGAGGAAATGATGGTAAGTTCAGGGGATAAGAGAGAGTGCAGGATCCTCGGGGCATTTTTCCCTGCAATAATCCTCCAAGCTAGAAAGGATGATTTATCCCTGTTAACTGTCAACTGTGCTTTTTCCTACATGTGGACTCTTCTTAGTCCTACCAGATTTTCTTACATTTTAAATCTTCCACAAGAAGATTCTAATTGGTTCAGTATTTTTCATTGTTGATGAGATAAAAACACAAGATTTAGGTGGAACCCCCATCCATACTCTTTGTCCCTAGGGTTGTTACTGCACACTGTGAATACAAAATTTTGATTGAATGTACTTTCTTTTATATTATGAAATGTTGCAAATAGACAGTACAGAGAATAACACTATACTCAGAAATGCACCGCTTAGCTCTATAAAATCCTAACATTGTGCCATAATTGCTTCTGATGTTTTTCACGAGTAAAATACCATCCATAGAGTCACAACCTCCTTGTACACTCCTCTACAATCACTCCCCTCCTTCCTCAGAGATTATCAATATCTTGAATTTGGTGTTCATCATTCCTAGGCATGTTTCTTTATTATTACTGCATATGTAAATATCCATAAAAGATACTTAGTATTGGCTTGCATGTTTTACATTTTTATAGAAGTGGTACACATCCTTCAGCAACTTGCTTTTTTCTCAGCATAATGTTTTATGATTTATTTTCCTTGGTAGCTCTAGTTCATACATTTTGATCTATTTTTATATGGCTAAAGTATTTTAAATGATGAATACATCACAGTTTATTTATCCATTCTCCTACTGATGGATATTTAGGTTGATTGTTTTCAGTTATAAACAATGCTGCCGTGGACATCCTTGTACACGTGATCATAGTTTTCCACTCTCAGAATGAATTCTCAGTTACTCAAAGTGGCAAACCCAGGGCTAGCTTATCTGTTGGCTTACGTGCTTTGTGTTACCCCTTCTTTCCATTTCAGTCCTATCTTCCTGATGTTTTACTATGATACCTGGTATAATTATCAACTATCTGAAATTAGAGTATCAGGGTCCCTGGGTGGCTCAGTCGGTTAAGCATCCGACTTCGGCTCAGGTCCTGATCACACAATTAGTGGGTTTGAGCCCTGCGTTGGGCTCTATGCTGATGGCTAGCTCAGAGCCTTGAGCCTGCTTCAGATTCTATGTCTCCATCTCTCTCTGACCCTCCTCTGCTCACGTGCTCTCTCTTTCTCTCAGAAATAAATTAAAAAAAACATTAAAAATTTTAAAAAAGAAATTAGAGTATCATAGGCTAAATTTTATCAACAAAATCTCTTCTCAGTCCCAAGAAGTATCTCTCAGGGCCTGATAGAGATTTTCACTGAGTATTTCCTTGTCTTGGAACCAGAAGAGAAGTCTTTTGAATATGACCGTAGCAACAAAGAAACCTAATTACTCTCGCTAAGTTCCCAAGAAGCTCTATTCAGGCACCAATGAAACCTAATTATTTGATAAGCTTCATGGTCAGCACGATAGGGGATGAAATTTGTGATGGATCCCTCCAGCCAAAATCAGTTTTCTGGCTGCATGTTAACCAGGGAAATTCTCATCTGCTGTAGTCCTCTCCAAGAGGTCTCAGGTTTCTGGTTCTTCTGGTTCTTCATGTTAATATTTTACACAAGAGCCAGGTAGCTAATCTGTAAGTCTGCATTCAGCATCGGATTCGTGATAATACTTTCAGCACTATCTCTCTGCTCTCTAGGTGACTACTGGGGTGTCCATCTTTCACTCCAGACTTGAGTAGCCTTTTGGCCTTCTTTTTTGGTTTAGTTTTTGTTTTCCCTGGTTTAAGCATTTTATTTATTTTTCCTTCAATAACAAAATAACATATGTTCATTATGAAAAATGTTTTAAGGGGTGACTGAGTGACTCAGTGGTTACGCCTCTGACTTTGGCTCAGGTCATGATCTCGTGGTTCGTGAGTTTGAGCCCTGTGTCAAGCTCTGTGCTGACAGCTTGGAGCCTGGAGCCTACTTCAGATTCTGTGTGTGTCTCCCTCTCTCTCTGCCCCTCCCATGCTCACACACTCTCTCTCTTGCTCTCTCAAAAATAGACATTAAGAATTTTTAAGAATATGTTTCAAGTACAAAAATATTAAAAATAAAACATTGATTATAAACTCATTATCCAGAGGCATTAATATTTGGGCATAGTACCTTCCATTTTTCCTGTGTGTTTTTCTTATATTTGAGATCATACTGCTATTTATTGTTGACTTATATTTCTTAACATTATCTAACTACCCATCCATCCAACCAACACACCTTTTCCCCCAAAATATCCAAAGGTCTTGTTTAACAATATTCCTGATTATCTTTCCATGATATTAGGATCTCTATACAAGCATTATTCACCAAGTCAAAAAGTATATGCATTTTGCATTTTGAAACACATTGACAAAATAGTTTCCAGAAGCATTTTACCAATTTCCACTCCAGATAGTAGTTTTTGAGAGCCTGCTTTCCCCATTCCTTTATTTTCTGCTCCATTTCTAATCAGTTTTATACTCTGTTTTTATTGCAGACTAACCTGTGTTTTTCATTGAACCAGTGATCTTGAAATCCAGTGTATTCCAAACTCCAACTTGTCTACAATTTAACTTATTTTTTTTTATTTTTATTTTTTTTACAATTTAACTTATCTTGACTCTAAAATTTCCTTCTTCTAGGGATGAGCTGTACTGACTATAGTTTATTTTTCTTTTAGGAAAGCAATGCAGTGATCTTTTTTTTTTAATGTTTTTATTTATTTCTAGGAGAGAGAGAGAGACAGCGCGAGCAGGGGAGGGTCAGAGAGAGAGGGAGTCACAGACTGAAACAGGCTCCAGGCTCTGAGCTGGCTGTCAGCACAGAACCCGACGCGGGGCTCGAACCCACGAACCGCGAGATCATGACCCAAGCGAAAGTCGGACGCTCAACCGACTAAGCCACCCAGGCGCCCCTGCAGTGATCTTTTTGAGGTTCAAATAACCAACAATAACTCTTAAGGCCTCTGGTGATGGTTCTCGGAGAGTGAGAAGAAAAGCCTGGAATTAAGGCTTTTGTGTTTCAAACACCCTCCCTCAGTGCACATGAACCTCTATAGAAACTGAAAGTCACACGTGGCCCATTTGTTTCTGGGTCCTCAGAGGAGTTCTCTCACCCCCTCCCCTGATGGCCTCATTTGCATAACCAAGCAGCTTTGGAGTGAATTAGGTCAAGATTTTGTCTCTAGATTCTTGTTGAGCAATGACTTACTGAAAATTCTAGCTCTTCCTTATTCCTAGGAGTTATCGATCTGATCTCAATATAGCATCTTTGGGCAAAAAGCAGCAGGTATCTGGTGACTCTTTGGAGAACATCCAAACTGGTTTTCAAAAGGCATATATTCCCTTTATACCTAAGTCACTTCCTGGTATGGGTCTAGTCCACTGAAAGGAAATTCTCTATAGGAAATTTGCTCAAATGGAAATAGTAAATCATAGTGCTGATAATTTCAAATTGCTCTGAGACCCGAGAAGTCGACAGGAAATTGCATTAGTTCTCACCATAAAGAGTTTACAAAGGATTCTACATAAACACATCACTGGCCATAAGCAACAGGAATTTAGACTTTAACACAAACCGTTTAAATAGTCTGACTATAAAAGGGGTCAGAATAGAGCACATAGGGCTAGCCTTAAGGGACACTGTTTTGATAGAATGCTTTACGTCCATGAGTATTTGCATCTTATGGCTTTTTTTGGAGGGTGACATTGTTTTATCAAATAATTGAGGCTCCAGAGAGGTTATAGCACCCTTGGTTTAGGGGCTTAAGGAAAGGAGCAGAACTGGCACACAGCTAACAGCACAGAGGACAGTACCACAGCTTTATAGACTCCTGCCTCTAGGCTTTGCTGCTGGCCTGCCTCTGGAAACGCACAACATGGCATCGAGATTTTGAGCTTGGAGGACTGTGTGACCAGGATATGGACCAGGATTCCCTTTGGAGGTCTAATAGCCCATCCAAGGATGTCTTGATCAAGGCCAGCATCCTTTTATTCTAAATTTCACATCATTTGCTCTAGGCAGGCCCTCTGGGGACACTTAGCAGGTCTCAGGCGGAATAAAAATAATAGTAAACCTGGAGATGTTAGTACTTACTATTACCAAGCTTTGTTTTAACTGTTTTATGTATATTAACACAGTTCCTGCTCACAACAATCCTATGGGGAAGGTAGTAGAAAAGTAGGGGGAGAGAAAAAAGGGAAAAGAGCAGAGGAAGAAAAGGGAAAGAATACAATGCAATTCAGCAATTATGTATTAAGCACGACTCTGTCTCTGGGATGTGGTAATGAACAAGATAAAAGGAGTGGGGTGTATAAGTAGAGAAAGGAAGAGGAGAGGAAGGAGGAGGGGGTAGAAAGAGAAAAGGAGAGGAGAGAAAAAGAGAGGAGAAATGACGAAAACAAGAGAAAAGAAAGCCGTGCACATGGCAGGCAATGATAATACGAAAAACCTTCCCCATGACCTCAAGGGTTGGCCATACTGTCTGGGCTGAGGCTGAGGCTGTTTTCTTCTGGCCCAGGCTCTTACCCTCATTACCACGAGGTTGGTGCACATACAATCATTCCAATAAGCCAGCCCACTCCAGGCAACATGGGCCCAATGCAGCCCAAGGCAGGTAGCTTACACCCTGGCTTAGATAATGCTTTTCCCTAGTTTACACAGGTTGAGAGCCTGTTGGCGGCATGTGAGCTTTTATTGTTTTTTCAATCTGCCTCTTAGATTTTCTTCTTCTAAGGGCCACAGTGACACAAGTATACATTTTGGGCCTTCAAACAATATTTCACCAGATGGCTTATTTTTGTCTTACCGCCACTAACAATATTACTAGCCTGCCAAATTTTGCTAATGTGCCCGTTTCCACTATTTGCTGCCTGTTCAGATGGTCACCTCATGCCACTTTTTTCTCTTCTTGTTCCCCTCATGACCCTACTCAGAAAGGACCCTTACAGCTTGTTTTGATCATTCAAAGGACCGCCAGGGCCTTGTGCTGATGACACTCCCACCCTCTGTCAGCCTCCTTTGCCAGCAGAGGATATGGCACCAGCCACGCTTTCTTGCTGGCCTTCAGAGGTCCTATGAAAAGTATTTGCTACTGCTGCCCAGCCCCTGCCATGCCCCAGACCCACCTCAGTCCTGACTTAATGCAGGTAGCTTTCCAGATGCATTGAGATGCCAGGACTTTGAAGGTGTGACTCGATCTCAGAAGACACTGGCCCTGGAGACATATTCTTACAGTCCAGAGAGGAAGGACAGTCTGAGCAAACCCCACCCTTTCACAGCCACTCAGTTCCCTTTTTTTGTTTCCTGACTTAA
>NW_027532160.1:154502-157489 GCF_008692635.1 Crocuta crocuta
ATTTGCTTGGGACCTCTGACGCTACTATCTTGAGTCTGCTCTGAAAGAATGCTTCTCAACATTACTGGGGCCACTGAGACTCTAGATGGGGCTGAGTTGAGTAGACAGGTCATCAGGCTGACCTCCCTGAGGTAAAGGGACAACATGCCTAAATAACTGTGGGGATATTTGGCAGAGTGAGTGGAGACTTACAAGAAAAAGGGAAATGCAGACCTGTAAAGACATATCAAAGGGTCTAATGAGAAAGAATGTCTTTGGAGTCTTATGTCCTTGAAGGCAGAGGAGATTTGGGGTCACATAGTTAAACTTGATAATGAAAGATGGAGAGTGCTCAAAAAGGAACCCCAAAGTGCAGAGCCTGAGAGAGGTAAGGATGAGACTTCCCCCTGCTGAGTCATTTTCTAAGAAAGCATGTTTTTCTACAGATAACAATGTCCAAATGTAAGCCCACACAAGACCTGTGTCCTTCCCCATTTCCTTGGATGTTGATTTTCTCCATTTCAGATTCTGCCTCAGGGATTAACTCTTAATTTACACCTTTCTTTTTAATTCTGTACATCTATAAACCAGACTAAGTGTTGGTTACTTGAAGCCTGAATGTTTCCTCAACTACTTCTTAGCCTGTGTTCTATCCACAATCATCCCCTGGAGGATTCTCCTAGGAAATGAAGACAGTACTGGCTGCAGACCGGGATATCGGAAGAGCCCCTGCTGACTGTCGGCTTGCCCACCTTGACACATCAGGCACTGCCATGTTTACTTGCCCCACAGGCTGTATCCTAATGTAGAGATCACAGATCTCACTAGAAGTCTGTCAGAAGTCTTAAGACAACAAAATTTTTAAGTGAATTTTGTAGGGATGACAGAGTGCTTAGTTGTCACATCTACACAAGTTAGATGGGCAGCAAGTGTTGCATAATCTCTCTATTTTATTGACAACATATATCTTTTCACTAGTCACCTCTGAACCACTGCTCCGGTACCCTGCCTGAGAGTTGGTCACAGACATTCTCCTTCCCTCCCCTTTTCTTCAGTCAAATGCTACCTGTTATCACATGGCCTATTCCTTCTCAAGGGCCATCTTGGGGTGGAGACTGGGAATTGATAGGCATACAATTGGGGATCTGGACAAGAGAGTGGGAAAAAGGATAAGGTAAAATAAACCTAGGTGTTTTTCACCATCTGCTCATGAGCCCTCTGCTAACACACTTGTCTAAATGACAGAAGGGCTACACCCAAATAGTGCAAATAAATGGCCTAGTGTCACCTCAGAAGATTCCTAATGTAATATAAAGTTGTTTTGGGTGCTATCCTGTTGAACATTTTTAATGAATTTTGAGGAAGATATAGAAGGTAGCCTAGCTAATCTAGGAATGGTGCAAGGCTGTTATGAACTAGATTGGATGACAGAACCGGAGCAATCACTTTGCAAAAAAGGTCTTGGTCACTTGGAGTGATAAGCCATCTTGAACCAAGTACATTTTACCAGAGCTAAGGGCTGTGTCCCATAATTGGGCACCGAATTGAACTTCAAAGGACTCCAGGTGAAAGTAGGATTGCAGTAGCATTTGTGAAAATGGTTCAGAGGTTTTTGCCGATAGTGATCAAGAGAAATGTCAGGTCAGTAACGTGGCTGCCAGAAAATCCAAGGTCATATTAGGCTTCCTTGTAGAAGTAAAATACCTATACAGAGGAAAGTGAATAGGTCACTTACTCTGCAAAGTCAGGCTATATCTAGACTCCTGTATTCAGTTTTGAGCGCCTGGTTTCAGGAAACATAATTAAGCAGGAGCATGTCCAAAACAGAGACCAGGATTAGTGAAGAAAATCAAAACCAAAGCCATGTCACACTAGGTGTAATGGAAAGAACTAAGGTTGATTAGATCAAGAGGGACCATGTTCACTGTCTTCATTTTTCCATGTGACTAACATCAAAATGCTATAGAAACTCCTCAAAGGTCAGTAAGACTTTCTAAGAGCCCAAAGAGAAGAAACTGCTGAGACTATGGGCTGGCTGTTTGGCAAAGAAAGTTTTAGGAAATGTAGCAGATAGTGGTAATGCTTTTATTGTCTCCTTCCCAAAGACCATCGAATAAAAAGAGGATGATCAGAAAATCAGCTTTGGACTCATGGGTATTCCTGAAGAGTTATGCCAGCAGGAGATCCCAAGCTTTCATAGCTCCTTAGCCCTTAGTCACTGGTCCCCCTTCCAGAGTCCCTGCTCAATTCTCTCACTTCATCATCCTCTACCCTGCAGATGCCTCTGCTTCCCCTGTGTCATGTTGTGTTTAGGTGCAAGGCTGTGGTATTAGAACTACCTGGGATGAAATTTCAGCTCCACAAAATAAACACTTATATTGTGCCTGAGTTTCCTCACCTGGGATATGTTATTAATGGTTCACACTACATGGATTGTTAGATTACAAGAGGTAGTATATAAGGTGTCTAGGAAAATGCCTGGTATATACGAAGTGCTCAATAATTGTTAGCTATTATAATTACCAGGTCACAATAGCCATATTTTATAATGTTAAAGAAACCCAGATCACCTGTGTTTGTATCCTGGCTCCACTAAATACCATTAATATTGGGCAAATGTTGAATATCCTATTTGAATAGCCTATGGCCTCAACTTTCTCATGTGTAAAATGGGAATAATAGTAATACCTACCTCCTAAAATTATTGTGAGAATTTTATGAGTCAATCAGTTTTATTTTTTATTAATTTTTTAAAATATTTATTTTTGAGAGAGAACGCAGAAGCAGGGGAGGGGCAGAGAGAGAGAGAGAGAGAGAGAGGACCCAAAGCCGGATCCACGTTGTCAGCACAGAGCCCCATGCAGAGCTCAAACTCAACAACCTGAGATCATGAACTAAGCCTAAGTTGGAGACTTAACGAACTGAGCCAATCAATTTTTTTATTTTTTATTTAAAAAAATTTTTTTAACTTTCATTTATTTTTTGAGAGACAGAAACAGAGCAGGAGC
>NW_027532160.1:157577-157929 GCF_008692635.1 Crocuta crocuta
ATCAATTTTAAAAACACAGTACACTGAAGTCTTTCTCTGCTAGATTCTTTTATTTATTTATTTATTTATTTATTTTGAGAGAGAGGGAGTGAGAGAGAGTGAGTGATCAAGCAGAGGAGGAACAGAGGGAGAATCTGAAGCACGCTCCAGGTTGTCAGCACTGAGCACTGCACAGGCCCAGGCACTCCTCTCCTGGACTCTTGACACCTAGCACATGCCTTCTGCCAGGTATGCAGGGAAGGGAAGAGCGGCTGGATACTTTCTATCCCTCTGCCTGCTTACTGCTATTGCGGAAAGTGAAAAGTTTTTG
Source organism: Crocuta crocuta (assembly GCF_008692635.1). Lineage (NCBI taxonomy): Eukaryota > Metazoa > Chordata > Mammalia > Carnivora > Hyaenidae > Crocuta > Crocuta crocuta. Next base: position 157,888 of record NW_027532160.1, read on the forward strand.
TCTCTTTTCAGAATCCAGGGCAGCCAACTTGCTCCTTCAGCA
>NW_027532160.1:158046-168253 GCF_008692635.1 Crocuta crocuta
CTTGTACCTCTTGTAGAAGTGTCCAACACAGGAGTTCAATAAACATTTGTTGAATGGACCAGCCATATGATAAATGAAATAGGGTACTAGCTCCCTCCAAGCCTTCAGTGAATGAGCAGTTCACTGTCAAAAGATGTTCCCAGTGTCATTGAAGTGGAACAGTAATGGAACATGGGTAAGTAGGGCCGTTCCATTTGGCCCTAGTCCTCGCTTCCCTCGGAGATAGTTGGACAAGGAAGCCCAGTGGTTTAGAACGAGCACTGCTTCCTTCATTTAACGCTGCTACCTAGCGGAGTCCACCGAAAGTGGTGAAGTGAGGAAACGTTGCAAAGCTGGAGGGTCTGAGGAAGTCGGAGATAAGGATCCGCCTCAGGCCGAACGCTTCCTTAAACTCCCACCCGCGGCTACGAAGCGGGTCATCTCAGCCGCCAGGGGGAGGTGCTCACAGAGGCTTAGACTCTATGGTCATTCTCCCCAACTCCTATGAGCAAGAGCGACCAGAAACCTCCTATATACTTCCGTTTCCGGCTCGCCCTCTTCCTTTCCGTGCCGCTAGCCTTCTCGCAGCCATGGTAGGACCTTGGGGAGTGGTCCGGTAACATCCAGTTTAATCTTCATATCCTCTTTGACAGTGCTGTCCCAGGATGACGCTAGGCCCATGCATGGACTCGTACCAAAGAAACCAAGTGTTGCCGGGGTCGACCCCGAAGGCACTGGGCTTCAGGGCCAGGAAATGAAGCGATGGGATCAAAGAGAGAGTTAGCCGGGGATGGAGGACATGTGCTGACTTTGGGGCTCAACGGAGGCCGCTGTACTGGAAGCACATGCGGCTGTACCATCTTCTTGTTGAGTGTTGTGTACAGCGAGGAATCTTGAGAGTCGAGCCCTCATGGGATGTCTTAGCTTCACAGCTGGGTCGGTTAAGGCATTGTGCAATTTTATCTGATAACCCTGCTCGTTCTGAACTGTGTATTTACTAGGTGAACGTTCCTAAAACCCGCCGGACTTTCTGCAAGAAGTGTGGCAAGCACCAACCCCACAAAGTGACACAGTACAAGAAAGGCAAAGATTCTCTTTATGCCCAGGGTAAGACAGTCTGTACGTAATTGGGTTTTAACGCGTCATTTGTATAGTAGTATAATAAGCAGTCCCGTGCGGCCTCTACCTAATTTGAGTATTGATATTTCTGGAAAAACCAAGATAAAACCTGTAAGAAGATTTTACCACGTGGCAGTTATGATTATCTTTGGTATACCATAACAAATAACTTTATCCTCCCAGGAAAGCGGCGTTATGACAGGAAGCAGAGTGGCTATGGGGGACAAACTAAGCCGATTTTCCGAAAAAAGGTTAGTAGTAATTACTGTTTGACGTGCTGCCCATTTACTGTGGTAAAAACATTGCATTTTTCTCTGGCTCAGACTTCTCCGAAACAGGTAATGTGTCAATGAAGTTCTTTCTGTTAACCTGCAGTGACCTGTCCATTAGGCAGTGGAGCTGGGAGTGCAACCCAGGCCTGACCATATTCTACAATACTGTATTATCTCAGTGTTTTATGTTTTTGTCCTTTTCTTATTGGAAAGGCAAACGTCAAGTAAATGATTGTGCCCTGACTTCCTAAAGACTGAAGTTTGAGTACATCAGTAAATCTTCCTTTGCCCTGTTTCCTATCTGTCCTGCTTTAATGAATCCTCAGCCTTTGCTTACAGTAAGAATTGCTCGCTTACTTTGCTTTTCAGCTCAGAAGCCTGCAGTCAGCTATGTCTCTCATGAAGTTGTAGAGCTCTTTAAAATCATCGTTTAGGCTTTCCACTGGTCTCCTGAATTCTCTTGTCATTCTCATCTAGGCCAAATGAGTTTCTTTTCTGCCTCAGGTGATTGGCTGCCCTTAAAGTATGCAGTGCCTGGAGCAGCATTCCTTTTTTTTTTTTTTAATGCTTTTTTTATTTGTTTCTGAGAGAGAGACAGTGTGAGCAGGGGACGGTCAGAGAGAGAGGGAGATACAGAATCTGAAGCAGGTTCCAGGCTCTGAGCTAGCTGTCAGCACAGAGCCTGATGCAGGGCTCAAACCCATGAACCCTGAAATCATGACCTGAGCCGAAGTCGGATGCTTAATCAACTGAGCCACCCAGGTGCCCCTGGAGCAGCATTCTTATCAACACTGGATTTCTTTTGGTGCTTTGCTCTTTCAGCGTAGTTCCAGAAAATACCAAGGAATAACTTGCGTTCCTTTAGGTGCTGTAAATGGTTTGATCTCAAGGTGGTAAAAGGAATACCTGATAGCCTTCTCATATTCAGATAATTTGTTTAGAAGGTGGGGAGATTCTGCCTAGGTTTTGGTGGGCTTTTTTCGTTGTTGTTGTGAACTGTGAACTGGTAGCAGTAGAATTCTGGTTATAGGAGTGGGCTTGAAAAGTTTATTAGTGCTCCTTGAGTTAAATAATACAGTTGAATGCACATAAATTGTATACATAGTTTTAGGTAGTTTCCAGAGAATAGATCTTTAAAAAAAATATTTTTTATTAAAAAACTTTTTTTAATGTTTTATTTATATCTGAGAGAGAGAAAGAGACAGCATGAACAGGGGAGGGTCAGAGAGAGGGATACAGAATCTGAAGCAGGCTCCAGGCTCTGAGCTAGCTGTCAGCACAGAGCCCGATGTGGGGCTCGAACCCACGAACCTTGAGATAAGGACCTGAGCCAAAGTCGGACACTCAACCAACTGAGCCACCCAGGCGCCCCTTAATAGATCTTAAGTAAAAATTAAATGAGAAAGTTGGTTTTAGTGCACTTGGTTGACTCATTTTTGGTTGTGTGGTGTGGAGTACAACTATATAAAGCTGGTGAAAGTCCACAGGTCAAAGGTGGTATTGTATCATAAGCTCTTTGAAATGTTTGATGGAGGGTTTGATGGCAATTAGATAACCTACCTTTGCTGTTAAATTTCTTCTTAAATCTGCTCATTTTCACATTTCTGTTTTCTTCCTATAGCTAAAGACAATTGTTACAATTCTGTTATTTGAAAAAGCTTTCCTTTAGTCGTTAACCAGAGAGTGCTATTTTTGAAGAAAGATTTTCTCAAGTGATTTATGAATGGTGTGACTTAATTTTTTCCAGGCTAAGACTACAAAGAAGATTGTGCTGAGGCTTGAATGTGTTGAGCCCAACTGCAGATCTAAGAGAATGCTGGCTATTAAGAGATGCAAGCATTTTGAACTGGGAGGAGATAAGAAGAGAAAGGTAAAATTGCAGGTGGAGGGTGCAATCTTTTTTACTGGGAGAGGTGAACATTTCTCCCCCACTTATTGTGGAATCAAGAATGGGGCAATCCTCTTAAATAACTAGATCCATTAGCTGAACATATAAGGTTTTTGATGTTGGTTTGGTATGAGTAGTAGTAGAAGGATAATGAAAACTGACTTAATAAAAGGATGATCCAATAAAAGATGGTGATCCTTTTTGGGACAGACTGTGCTAGATGGAGTAAAGGTTCTTTGCAACATGAAAAAATTAACTTTTCTGTTCCATTACAGGGCCAAGTGATCCAGTTCTAAGCTTCGTATTTTGTTACATTATGAAGACAATAAAATCTTGAGGTTATGTTCACTTCATTTGGTTACAGTTGGTCCTTTGAGTGAAATAAACTAGTGCCCTCAATAAAATTTCCTTTTTGGGGAAATTTATGCTTGATGGTTCTTTTGGGTACTGTGCTCATTTTGGATTGAATCTAAATTGGTTGAAGTCTCATCAGACATTGCGATTTTCCAATTTTCATGTCAATCATGGGATTCCTTTTGCTGTTAAGCAAAGGTAATTGGTTACCATGGGACATAAGTGGAGATCTGCATTCACTAACATGGTGAGATCAGTAATAATTATGTACACAGCAAATGTAAGTTTTACCAAGAGTGAGATAATTTCTCATACCCTTGCTCCTTCATTTAATGAGGGAATTAGGCAGTTTTCTAGGCATAGCATACTATGTATTCTGTCCTCAGACTTACTCTCATAACATTGCTCAAACTTGTCCTGTTGAAACCCCTGCAGAAGATAGTTTCTAGTGAGTTAAGCTGCTCAGTGGAATTTAACAGAAGTATCTGTCAGTTCTTAAAGATGTCTTAACAGTTGCAAGTATCATTCTTTTTCCTCTTTGTATACTATCGTATACTTGATTCTTTCTGATCAGCTTTTCATACTTTTGTGGCAAAACTGGAGACAAGTATATAAACAATACATTTTGGTTAACTAAGTACATCTCAATGAGATGGAGTAGTTTTCTTACAGGTTACTTTGTTTCCATAGGTGAATAAGAGCTTGATAGTCTTAGCAACTGATGATTATTGAAAATAATTGGTAATAACCTCACAGGCAAAGAAAGGAATTGTTAACAACGCACACTTTGTGGGCCTTTTGTGCCCTGTTTTGTGCTGTTGTGCATTCTGGATGGCTGAACTGCATATCCTTAGTCGTGGGGGAAGGGGGATTGTTAAAAGGGGAGGTGAATGAGGCTGGCTCAAAGCAGCAGAAGCATCTTTGATTACGGATTGGTCCTCAGGCAAATTAATTGTAGGAAAGGGAGGGAATTGTAATGGCTGTAAATTCCTTTCAAATGATCCACTCCCACATACCCTAGTCTAAAGGTCATTGCCTCAAAGGGGAGAGGGTGTTCTGGCTAGAGGTCTGGTATTTTAGGTCACAATGTATCAACTATTGCTGGTGAAAGTAAGCCATCTGCATTCGTTGGATCTAGCCTGCAAACCACCTTGGAATTTGGAAACCTAAGTGGTGTGGTTTTTTCCAAGCGCCTCATCAGGTACTAGTGCAAGGGTTAAGTCTTGGGCTGAAATCCTGGGTGCAGTTTATACTGGGTAAGTACCTGACTTAGGGTTGTTGGTGAGGATTAAAAGGAGTCCATATACTTTATGCATCTGCAACAGTGCCTGGCACATTCAGTGTGCCCAATAAATTGCAGGCATTACTTCTTATCTGTAAACATTTGTTTCAAAAGCTCTTACCCAAAATGTTCTTTAAAGATGCATTTGGAAGTTGTTTTTTTTTATACTCCACTGGAAAATTTTATTGAAGGAAATGACGGCTTAAATGGGAATGGAAGAAAAAGGGAGACACCAGTGGGGTAGTCACTTTGGCAACAAGATAGACATTTAAAAGAAAGCTTTGTAATGTGGTCTAGTTTGCTGCCAGCCGAAGTAAAACCGTGCCTGTGGGATTTATCTGAATTTTTAAATCTGAAGTCCACTGATAAAACCCAAGTTTCCTCTTCACAGGCAGGAGCTGTGTGATTATGCAGTCAGGAATACAGGCCATCCCTTGTCCCAGGGAAACCATAGAGATGGTATAAAAACGAGGTCCACCGATCTCCTGCAGGTTTACCATTGCCACAGCCCAAGCTAAGTCTGAGAGTGGGCGTTCCCACACCTCAATATTGTCTTCCTGAAAAGTAAGCCAAGAAAATAGGGGTGAGAAGTTTGGTAACTAGCAATAAGCTGCCTTGTTAGTAGTGGCAATTACTGATTACTCAAATCAGAACTATTGAGCACTTCTAGGAAAACTTAAAATCCTATAGCATGTTTTAGAAATAAAGGTTAGGGAAAAAAAGCCCCATTGCTGATTATAATATGAAGATTAAAAGCAAATATTCTCAAAAGGTCAGTACACATCCTCTTAAGTAACAGATTTAGGCCCAGGACAGACATGGCACTTAGGCATAAAGCCATTCCGTCTTTAAACACAAAATAGACATTTGGATGAACTGTAAACTAGAAGGCAAGAGAATATGAACCTGGCCAATTCCTATTTTCTCCCATAGAAGATTATTTACTGTACCTTTCTAAGCCGGTACCCCTGCTTGCCTAAGGGGTCTTGGTTGATGGCAATTACATCCTTATCCTGAAGGAGGGCTTTGGCCTGAGGGCTGATGTGACGGAGGTCATTGGACATGAGTAATGGAGCTGCCATAATAGCCCACAGGGCCATCTGAGTTACCTGCTGATCCCAGCTAAGGCCAAAGTTACCGATCACTAACTGGGACAAAGAAGAGAACAAGAATTTAAATACGAAAATAAAACATTTTTAAAGTTTTATCTAGACACAGAAAAGCCACTTTCTATGGCAACCTGCTCTGAGTAGTACTCTCAGGTAAGGCCTGCTTCCAGGAACTTAACCTGATTTACCTTGAAAGTCAAGTAGGCAACAGGCCCACTGCAGGGGATTGAACAAGGAGGGCTCAGATTCTTACCATATCTGGGTCATTCCAACCCCCTGGTCCTGCGATATCAACAATTCTCTTCTGGTTAGAAGATGTCCAGTCCAAGATATTCTTTATACTTTGCCAAGAATCATAAATATCATCAAAATTTCTCCAGTGATTGCAGTACTGTCGGATTTCTGTGTAATTGGGCTATGAAAATAAACATAACTCTTCTGTTTACTTCTAATATTCTTGCAAGATGAAGGAGGCACCTCTGGCCTTCTTTAGTTTACAGATTAAAGGTCTCTATGAGGGGAGCTAAATCCCTATTATAATGGAATTTTATTTGTAAGAAGTTTGCTTCAGAAACAGGACATATAACTTAAAATCCCTACTTAAAATGGCTTTAACACTTTATACTGGAAATACACTAAATGGTAAGTAAGTACTGGCATTATGGAAAGCTTTTAATTTTTTTCACAACTTAACCATATTTTCACACTTTCCTAAAATGGACATATATCACTTTTGTAATCAGAAATAACTAAAATGATCTTTATAAGTAAAAAGCTATACAATTACATAGGCCATACAAGCTCAGGATTAGACAATCTGAATCCTAGGCATATAATTTGTTAAAGGAATGAATAAAAGTTTGTAGATAGGGAGGCAGAATATCAGAGGTTTATGATGTTGAAAGAGGGGAGAGAGTATTTTGCAGGATTAGAAGAACAGCAATTCATTCCATAAGTAATTATTCAACACTTACCATGAACTAGGGATACAGTGATAAAGTCAGACAAGGTCCCTGCCCTCCTGGAGCTTACATTCTAGTGGGGAAGACAGACAATAACCCAGTCAACGAATAATTCCATACAGTGCTAAGCTCTTAAAAGGAAATTCAGCAGATCAAGGTGATAAAGAATAAATGGATAGAGGGCTATTTTAAAGAAGGCATGTCTGAATATGTGCCATTTGGTTTGAGACTTTAATGTTAAGAAGGAGCCAGCAATTTAAAAATCTTGGAGAAAGACTGTACCAGGCAGAAAGCAAAATACAAGTATACAGTCCTTGAAGCAGAAGTAGACTCGGGTGTTTGAGGGACAGGAGGAAAGCCCAGTACAGTCATGGAAAGACTGATGGGAGGTTGGAGACAGGATAGGGCCAGATCAATACAGTCTGATTTTATTTCAAGTGCAATGGGAAGCCAGTTAAGGGTTTTAAGCAGGGGAGTGCTATGATTTACATTTTAATAAGATCACTCTGGTGCTGCTTAGAAAATGGATAGGGGTAGGACAGTGGAAGCAGACCACGCTGATGATGCAGTCTGGGTAGTGAGGATGGTGGCCTGGAGGACCAGGGTGAACGCAACAGAGCTAGAAAGTGGGCTGGTTTAGAATGTATTTTGTAGACACTACTGATAGGATTGATGGTGGACAGATTGTGAACTGTGAGGCAAAGAGAAGAATCAAAGAGGACTGATTTCCCAGGAGTGGTAGCTTAGACTCCAATTACAGCAGTGGAGATGGTGCGAAGTGGTGGATCCTGAGAGAGATGGTAGGATAAGACTGTTAAGTAAGGGTGCACTTTGAAGGAGACCCTTTATCTCCTTTGTTTTTAAGTTCTGAAAATCTATTGGCAAGGCTCTATTGCATTCTGGGCTCACTAGCTCACCTTACGAAAATGCCACATATAAAGGGGCCACTCACAGGAATACACAATGCTTCTGCCAGTCCTGTTCAGAGCCAAGGACATGTGCTTATAACCTGTATGAGAAAACAAGGGGTAAAATAAGGGCAAGGAAGGAATTTCCAGCTGGCACTGTTTTTTTTTTTAAAAAGGAGGCTGCCTGAAATAAATAAAGAGGCTGCCTGGAACGGCTGTGGTTATATTTTAAACCAACAGCAGAGACAGGTGGCTGCTCTGTGATTAAAATTCTGTTTAGAACCTCCCAGACTTTGGGATTGTTCTGAGGTGGTAGTATGGATGGTGCGTATACTGAGGAAAGGCAGGAATGAAGATGTTCTTCTCTCTTGTGACTGACATTCTGGATGCTTTCCCCCAAGTGATGTTATGGAGAGTAGTAGTATTTGTAATGAATTCAGAGCCCTCTTGAACGAAATGTACACAATATTAGCCATGATTAGGCATGCATGGATTTTACATGCATGCATGAATGAATGCATGGACAAACTGAAAGAAGAAGAGCTGTAGGAGCTCTGCACATTGAGAATAATTACTTCCAGTATTGTGGCTGAGCATTTAAAATGTGAAGATTAGCTCTTTGGATATTCCAGTTGCCCTGACCTCCAAGTTCCTCCCTTTGCTCATGGCTAAATCTCCTGAATGAAACACACCATTTTCCAAATGTTCAATGCTGTCACAGTGACAACCATCAAATTTTAGCAGATCTACTCCCCAGTCAGCAAAGGTCTTGGCATCAATGTCATAGTATCCAAAACTCCCAGGGAAGCCTGCACAGGTTTTATTTCCAACATCTGCATAAATTCCTAGCTTCAGTCCTTTGCTATGGACCTGAAATGAGAGAAAAGGATCACCACAATAGAAGGGCAATTATGAAGCAGAGAGAATCACTGTAGACTGGGGGCAGAGACAAGTATACTTCACTATGTATCAGGGTTTTTTTTTTTGTTTTCTTTTAACGAGCCCCCAAACTTATCCAGGTGAGTTAGTTGGGAGACAACATCTCCAATTCTGCTGAGTTCAAACCTATATATGTAATCTATAACACAGAGCTAAAGGGATAGCTATCAGTCTAATCTCTCTCTGATGGGATCCTAAAAGTTACATTTCTAGGGCAATGATACAGTTATCTGGACACTCTCACCATGACCATACCTTAGGCTCCTCTGTGCCCTCTTCTCAAGTAGGCCTATGTTGTTTCAGCAAGAATCCTGCTAAGTCATTCCCCTACCCTTGATATCTGATCAAGTTCCTCATCCCTCACCCTTGATGTCTAAGTCCTTGGCCTGCCTTACGCAAGAATGCTCTTGCCCTTCATGTCTCCTTGCTGGAGTCCAGCTCCAGCCGGTCCAGGTATCCCTGAAGGATGGATGGTGTCGGTGAGGGAGGGAGGAGAGAGGCAGGAGATTCTTTCTGGTCGCCAGCCAGGCCTCTCTGCACTGTCTGAGACTCAACTTTATTTTATGATTTAATGTTTGGGGGATGGCACAGAAGTGGCATTCAGGTGATGAAAGAATTTATCAGTAAAAACTTTCCAGAACATTGATATGCATAGGTGTATGGGGAACAGCCCAGAATTGGCATTAGCATAGTAAAGGCAAAAGTTAGTTCTTTGTGAGTAGGGGTCAATAGCCTGTTTATCGCTTAATGGGAGGTATTAAGAAAAAGGGGCCTTTCAGGAACACAATGTTGCTCCCATAACCACAAAAGAAGAAGTTCCTATGGTAAGTTCCTTTACAAAGTAAAATCAGCATATCAAGGCTAGAATGAGTCACTCTGAATACCAAATCAACAAGGTGCCTTGGGGGTTAGTGCTCAAGCAGAAACAATTGAGCGGGGTGGATACTGGTCACCATTTGATGGTGGTAAGAGTCCTTGCAAACTTACCTTAACCTCACAAGGAGTTTTTTCTCAACTTATGAGTTCAGAAACAGCTTCCAACATCTCCTCTTGGTAATTTTCCATCCACTGACCCCCTCAAGTCTGCTCACAGACTATAGAACCCCACTTGTCTTTGTTGTATTTGGAATTGAGCTTCACTATTGAATAGTACTGAATAAATCTATCTATAACTCTATTATACCTTAATTTCCAGAATATATTCCTTCTATCTTATAAAATTCTAGTTTATAGTACAATTGAAATAGCTCCTTAAAGCTTACATGGAAATATATACACACATGTCAAGAACCAAGTTCCGGGGTGCCTGGGTGGCTCAGTCAGTTAAGCCTCCAATTTTGGCTCAGGTCATGATCTCATGGTTTGTGGGTCTGAGCCCCCCCTCCTTCCCCCCCC
>NW_027532160.1:168364-172279 GCF_008692635.1 Crocuta crocuta
CCCGCAGGCTCTGTGCTGGAGCCTGCTTCAGATTCTGTGTCTCCCTGTCTCTCTGCCCCTCCCACACTCATGCTCTGTTTCTCTGTCTCAATAAATAAACGTTAACCAAGTTCCTTTTTCCTCCTAGAGAATTCAGTGGTTTTGGCAAAAGGAGAACTTCTTCAAGATAGGCCTCAAGAGCTATTGCAAAACAAGGATCTGCTGATGGAATGAAAATTTCACCTGATAACCCTTACAATTTGATAGTCACATGATGGCAGCTATTTTACTTTCTAATTCTTTCTGAACAAGTTTCAGTACAGAAGTGCTTTCAGTCTCCTTAATGAAAGAATTATCTATAAACTCACATAATTAGCAAGGCCTTGGATCCCACTAGGAAAACGTTTAGGGTCTGCCTGAAGTCTGCCTTTTGAATCTCTTTTGGGAGCCATCCAACAGTCATCAATGCAGAGGTACTCATAACCTACATCCTTCCAGCCATCTGAGTCCATGAGTTCTGCCATCTGCATGAAGAGCTTCTCGCTGAAAGAGAAAAGGCAAGAATCACTGCAATTCACTAAACAAATGATTAGGCATCTTAGGGTTTTGAATTTTTTTTCAACCCAATTATAGTTCAGTAGTAATCACAATCAGTGCAAGGTAAAATCTACTGTGTTTTTTCCTCCTCCCTCGCCCAAGTACTTTCACCCTAAGAACTTCAAACAATTAGGAATGAGAAATACATGAAATTGAAAAGGCTATTAGAACTAAGAAAAGGGGCACGTGGGTGGCTCAGTCGGTTAAGTGCCAGGCTCCTGATTTCAGCTCAGGTCATGATCTCACAGTTTAGGAGTTTGAGCCTCTCATTGGGCTCTGTTGACAAGCCCGGAGCAGAGAGTGCTACGGATTCTCTCTGTGTCTTTCTCTGCCCCTCCCTGCTAGCTCTCTCTAAAAAAAACACACTTAGAACTAAGAATAAAGTTCAAGTAAAGTATGAAAATACAAAGTTAATATAATCAACAGTGTCCTCAGATATTAAAAATAACTTATTTGGAGAAAAAGATGCCATTGACAAGAGCAACCAAAAAAAACAAACAAACCAACAGAAAAACCTAAAATACCTAGAAATAAAATTAGCACATGTGCAGGATCCATATGAATAAAAGAATGATGTCTCAAATGATTTGAGTGTTTATTTTGCCCTGGGATAAGAAAACTCAATTTTAAAACACACCTTTATAAATTTAATAAACTCTGAACAAACCTCAAAAACTTAAGGAGCTTGGCAACATGATTCAAAAGTTCACTTAAGAGATTAAACACGTGAACATTCTACAAATGATAAATGAAGCTGGTATAGTACCAGTAGCATTAGAATACACAAACCAATGGACTTAAAGGCAAAGTTCAGAAAGAGATCCTTCCAGCCATCCGGTACCATGGAATTTACTATATATTAAATGTGGCATTCATTATAGGAAAATAGGGTCCAGATGGATTAAAGATTTAAATATTTTTAAAATCCATTAAAAATACTACTAGAAAAAGTAGGTGGAAAATAGGGTCCAGATGGATTAAAGATTTAAATATTTTAGGGGCGCCTGGGTGGCTTAGTCGGTTAAGCGTCCGACTTTCGCTTAGGTCATGANAACCCCAAAGCCAAACCCAAAATATTTCAATTAAAAAAACACTCCATGGAAATAAAAATACCTACCAGATTGGCAATGTTTTTTTAAAAAAATTTTTTTACATTAATTTATTTTTGAGAGACAGTGCAAACAGGGGAGGGGCAGAGAGAGAGAAGGATACACAGAATCCCAAGCAGGCTCCACCCTCTGAGTAAGACGTCAGAACAGAGCCCTATGCAGGGCTCAAACCCACGAACCACGAGATCTTGACCTGAGCTGAGGTCAAAAGCTCAACCAAATGAGCCACCCAGGCGCCCCGGGAATATTTTTTAAAAAATGACAAAAATGGAGTGTTGGACACAGTGTGGGGAAATAAACATTCATCATACACTGTTCTTGGGAATGTGCATTTATTAAACTTCTGGGGATGATAGTTTGGTATGTAACAAAATGGGCATACATTTGAAGCCAGTAATTACTTTTCTAAGGAAAGAATCTTAAGTCCAATGCCTTAACCACTCGGCCATCCTGGTACAGGCTAAGGAAAGAATCTTATGATGTACAGAAATGGTTAACACAGCTTCACAATAAAAAATTGAAGAGCTTGAATAGCTCTCAACAAGAGATTTCTTAAATAAATTATGGTACATACATACAATTTGCATTTGTAAAGCGCTTGTTCCGTACCAGGAAAACTTATATTTTCATTATACTCTACTATCTACATTTTTTTTCAATGATCATGCATAATTTTATTATCAGATATAAAAATAAGACAATCAGTACTTGGGAAAAAGGAAGAGACAAAAAGAAATATATGATGGTAACTGCACTCAGTATCAAGCCACCATAGCTTTGAACTGTGTGAGTATCTGTAATTTATCTCCAGTTATTTTGTGCATCAAAGCCAATAGAGGTTATCTTTTGGGTTTGGGAACGCTCAAAAAATTTTCCATATAAACGAATGGTAATTGCTTCATTACTTTAAGTCATTGAGGCTTACGAACACTTTACTTTCGGATAGTGGGGGAAACCTTTATAAAGTTCCTCCAGGTCAACCTTCCAGCCGGATCCCACATTCTAGGGCGAGGGGGTGAGGAGGTCTAATACTCCACGGTTCCTCTAAACTCCCTCCATTACAGCCAATTTACTCCTGACACAGAAAAGGAGAAGGTGCACGTGTTAGTCATCTGTCTCGCCTACTCGCACCAGCTGTGCTCACTACTAGTACCTGGCAGAGGAAGAGCGGCAGTTCAGAAGAAGGATCTGAACAGAACTGGATGGTGAAAGGATAGTCTCTAGTTGGGTGATGAGGCACAGAGACAGGAGAAGCAGAGGCTGCTGATCCGACTCCCACCACAGGAGGGGTCACGCGGCACAAGTTTAGGGCTAGTTCCCATCCAGGGAAGCTTGCTGGAGATAAAAACAACAACACAGCCGCCGTAAGGGAGTTCTCACTCGGGCTCAAATATTCCCTCTGAGACCTTCTATCTCGCCAAAGAGAGACAAGCACATGGAAAGGCGAACGCAAGGGGGTACTCAATATATTTGATACCTGATACAGGAATCTGGCTCTTCTTGGCAGTCAACATTGCACATGAAGCGCTCCCAGTGTAGCCAGCCCATGGTAGGGGTCATCGCCAATCCATTGTCCAGGGCCCTGGCCCCAGGGAAGCTCCAGAGAACCAGGGCCAGGAAACGAAGCGCCAGCAGGAAGCTCGGCTGCTGGATTCTGTTCTCCCGCTTCATCGCCACTGTAAAGCAGTACCAATTTCCTTCGGTAACCCGGGTTTTTAAGCTTAACCTTAGGGGCAGACCAATCACCGGTGAGTTATTAAATAATGACGTCATTGTTTCTTGGGCAACTGAGACGGTTATCCTCAGAGGCGGGCCAATGATCAGTCACGTAAGACGCACCACAACCAGTAACACTCTTCGTTTCTTGATATTGGCCCGCCCTATTTCCATACCAGAAGGAAGTGCGGCACTTTAGAGATCCCGAGTTTAAGCCGAGAGTTGCTCACGTGACCGAGATCTCACATGACGTAGGCGATCACGTGATCACTCGCTTACGTGAGCAGAAGTAGTTCTGGTCGTCGTCTACCGTCTCGCTATAGCCGTTTGAGGGAAGAAGGAGGAAAATTATCCGGTATCATTAGAGGTTGGTGTGTAGGTGGGAACTGGGGACCCGAGGGTGGTGATGATGAAGACCAAAGCAGGATCCGCGGGCCACCTCCGCCTTTTTCGTTCCCTGGTTTCCCCTCCCCCGCCCCCCCTCCCCCCATCTCAGTGCCTGGAAGCAGCCTTC
>NW_027532160.1:173513-173807 GCF_008692635.1 Crocuta crocuta
GCCCCCTTTCCTGTGCCTGGTGGGGAAATGGTGGACGTTCGTGAATGTCTGTGTTTTTATAAATCTGTCTGTCTGGGTGGCTCTCAGGGGACCCTTACGAGAAACCGTGAGGTGAAAACTCTTGAAAACCACGTCCCTGGATTAGGAAAAACAAATAATTCAGACCAGTGGCCAGAGTGCTGGTCCATCCATTCAGGCACTCAGTCCCTACTGATTGTCTGTAGGGGGAGGCACCAAGTGAATTCTATCTGTAGAGTCACATCTAGGCAAATGCTGTATGAATGAGAGAGGAGC
>NW_027532160.1:173865-179064 GCF_008692635.1 Crocuta crocuta
AGCATGACAGAGGCGCCCAATAGATGTTTTTACTGAATTGAATATTTAAATACAGTTCATTTTTCTCCTTAAAACAACAATCTAAATGTTCAGTTTTGGACCTTCAGAAAGTGACCGTATGCTATAAATTAAAAAAAAAAAATACACATAATTCATCACCAGGAAACTCAGCGTTTGGGTGTATAAAAAGTATGTGTATAACACACATATAAATACACATTTTTTTAACCCACAAATGGAATCCTGGTTCCTGCTTCAGCAACAGAGTCCTGGTGGCCTTCCCAGGAGGTACGCTAATGAAGTAGAATCTCCCTGCCACTACAGAGGGATATTAATGTCTAGAGTTCTGCAGGGACATGAAATGGGATTGGACAACCAAGAGATAAGGCATGCAGAAAAAACAGTCCCTAAGTATGTCACTCAAACCTAAAGATAGTTTATAGGGAGACTATTATTTGCAGATGCAGTGTGCCAGGCATATGATAGGCAATTAGTAAATGTTTGTTGAATCCTCAGTGTAGTTTTATGGCAGTTATTACACTTTGTACTTTCTTCCCAAGAGGCCCAGTGTTCCCAGACCATGTCAGATGAGGCATCCACATATCAAAAACTAGAAAATTTTATAATATTGCTATAACAAATCCCAGAAGAGCACTTAGATTTTTTTGCCGAAGTAAAATTAATCTCTACAGAAAATTCAGAATGCACAAGAGGTTGAAAAAATAACATTGAAAAAGCCATAAACCAGCCANTCTTATTTTCTCAAAAAACAGATATGTATTTTATGCTTTCAGATCTTCTGTGCATTTACATACATACATACCTGCATGCTTATATTTTCAAGTAGGTAGGATCAGCCTATGCATATTCTTTTATTTAATACATTTTGAAAATCTTAGTAGGTCAGAAGTAATTTTTTCTTAACAGCTGCATAGGATTTCATTTTACGGATAAAGTATATACTGTAATTCATTCAGCCATTCCCCTGTTGATGAATAGTTAGGTTTCTAATTTTCTGCCATTACTAACAGTGCTGCAGTGAACATTTGTGAGTATTTCTGTTGACCAGGTTCCTGGAAGGAATTTTAGCATGGTCAAAGGATATATGAACACGTATATATTTTTACATAGTTGAGATTATAAAGCAGCTGTGACTTGGTTTGCTTTAGAGTATGGCATTATGTAGTTCCTCATGTTATTAAATATTTGTATAATTTTAAAATTAAGTGTGTAATATTCTCTTAATAAAGTACCTTCTGAAGAATATGTAGCTCCATAAATCTTTGCCTGAAATTTCAGATCATCTCTTTAGGGCACATACTCTGAAGTGGACTTACTGTATCAAAAGGTGTGATACATGTTTCCAAGTTGCTTTCCAGAAATACTGTGTATACTTTTCACTCCTCAGGAATGTTTGCAGACCCTGAATATTACCACTGACTTATCCTCACTGTTTAATTTTCACTGTCTTGGTGGGTGAAAAATGTTGATTAATTCTGGCTTTAACTTGCATTTCTGATGATTGATGAGGTTTGAACATTTCCCAAACAACTCTCCTGTATCCTCACATCTCCCTGTGTTTAATCTGTTACCAAGTCCTGTCCACTGCTTTGAATGCATAGATCACCTCCCTCATCTCTTTTTTAAAAGTGCTGCTGTATTAGGTGAATCCCTTATGCCTCCAAGTGACTGGGGTTCTAACTGATCCTGCTAGTGCCACCCCAACCGCCTCTGTTTGAGTTCCACACTGTTGCCAGGGTGATCTGTTTGAAAGGGCTTTGGTGATGTCACTCCCCTTCCTTTCCCTCCCCTCACTCTCCTTTTTAAAACCTTTTGAAGGTCTTTCTTATTTGTCCATCAAATAATGCCTTTAAGATATGTTTTCTGCCTTCAGCCTTAATGTCTTGCCTGGCCTCATCCTATTTTTATGCTCCATCGTAACTTTTAAAATTCATTTATGGATCCATGAACTGGTTAGTCTGTTTTATTTAACAATTCTGTGCCAGCTGTTAGAATTGACCAAGCTGTGCCTGCTTTATGTATCTTTTTACACTGAACAGGATTCTGTCATAGCATGGATAATGTTTATTTGCCCTTTTGTCTTTAGTAAAGATATATAATGCCCCTGTAGGACCATAAAACCTTTCTGGGCTTACTAATTTTTGTATCCTGAAGCCAAGTACTGGATTTGGCAATTGAAAAATATAAAATGAATGTGTGAATTACCCATAATGTCTTTTTTCCATTTATCTCTTAGGCCTTAATATTTCCCCGATTTTATTAATTGGCATGAATTCTTTATATAATAAGGATATTCATGTATTGGTGTAAGTATCTTCTCAAAGTGTATTGTTTGTCTTTTCATTCTGTTTTATTTTACCTTTGATGTAATTAAGTTTTTCATTTTTATATAATCAGGTATAGCCATCTTGTATTTGTTCACATCTTCTAATATTGTTGCTGTTAATTCTTTATACCTTTTATTTTCTACTATGATGTTAATATATATAGAATGTAGAAAACTTAGAACATACAGAAATGCCCAAAGAAAATAGTTTTTTTAAATAAAAAGTTCCTATAATCCTACTGCCCAGAAAGAACCACTATTAATGGTATCCAACAAATAAATAGGTATCAAGTAAATAATCATTGGATGAATGAAATAACAATTTGGTGCATTCTTTTTATTTATACAAATGTTTTAGAAAAAAGTCTATCAGTGTAATTGAGTTTTATATTAGTTTGCTTTTTTCTCTTACTGTATTGTGAACATTTCTCCATGACAATAATCTTCTAATTTTTTTCAGCTACATCAAAATCATATTGAGCCAAGCTTGCCACCAAGATCCCAACAGTCACCATGATGCTGAGCACGGAAGGCAGGGAGGGGTTCGTGGTGAAGGTCAGGGGCCTACCCTGGTCCTGCTCAGCTGATGAAGTGATGCGCTTCTTCTCTGATTGTAAAATCCAAAATGGCACATCAGGTATTCGTTTCATCTACACCAGAGAAGGCAGACCAAGTGGTGAAGCATTTGTCGAACTTGAATCTGAAGATGAAGTGAAATTGGCTTTGAAGAAGGACAGAGAAACCATGGGACACAGATATGTTGAAGTATTCAAGTCCAACAGTGTTGAAATGGATTGGGTGTTGAAGCATACAGGTCCGAATAGTCCTGATACTGCCAACGATGGCTTCGTCCGGCTTAGAGGACTCCCATTTGGCTGTAGCAAGGAAGAGATTGTTCAGTTTTTTTCAGGGTTGGAAATTGTGCCAAATGGGATGACACTGCCGGTGGACTTTCAGGGGAGGAGCACAGGGGAGGCCTTTGTGCAGTTTGCTTCACAGGAGATAGCTGAAAAGGCCTTAAAGAAACACAAGGAAAGAATAGGGCACAGGTACATTGAAATTTTCAAGAGTAGCAGAGCTGAAGTCCGAACCCACTACGATCCCCCTCGAAAGCTCATGGCTATGCAGCGGCCAGGTCCCTATGATAGGCCGGGGGCTGGCAGAGGGTATAATAGCATTGGCAGAGGGGCTGGGTTTGAAAGGATGAGACGTGGTGCCTATGGTGGAGGGTATGGAGGCTATGATGACTATGGTGGCTATAATGATGGGTATGGCTTTGGGTCTGATAGATTTGGAAGAGACCTCAATTACTGTTTTTCAGGGATGTCTGATCATAGATATGGAGATGGTGGGTCCAGTTTCCAGAGCACCACAGGGCACTGTGTACACATGAGGGGATTACCTTACAGAGCCACTGAGAATGATATTTACAATTTTTTCTCACCTCTTAACCCTATGAGAGTGCACATTGAAATTGGACCCGATGGCCGAGTTACTGGTGAGGCAGATGTTGAATTTGCTACTCATGAAGATGCTGTAGCAGCTATGGCAAAAGACAAGGCTAATATGCAACACAGATATGTGGAGCTCTTCTTAAATTCTACCGCAGGAACGAGTGGGGGTGCTTATGATCACAGCTATGTAGAACTCTTTTTGAATTCTACAGCGGGGGCAAGTGGTGGTGCTTATGGTAGTCAAATGATGGGAGGGATGAGCTTATCCAACCAGTCTAGTTATGGGGGTCCTACTAGCCAACAGCTAAGTGGTGGCTATGGAGGTGGTTATGGTGGTCAGAGCAGTATGAGTGGATATGACCAAGTTCTGCAGGAAAACTCCAGTGACTATCAGTCAAACCTTGCTTAAGTAAAGAAGAAACACTAAACAGCTGTTATAGAAATAAAAGCTGTGCATTTATGGGAGTTGTAGAATGGGAGGGATGTCTAGCATATCCAGTGTGATTGGTAATTGGGAAATATTGATTCTGATCACTTTTGGACAGATCTTTCTTTCTTTTTCTTTCTTTCTTTTCTTTCTTTTTTTCTTTCTTTTTTTTAAGAAAACAAAAATTAAGTTTAACAGTTTTGCATTACAGGCTTGTGATTCATGCTTACTGTAAAGTGGAAGTCAAGGTTTTAAAACTTCAAGCTCAGTAATTTTGAACACTGAAGCATTCACCTAGGATGTAATAACAACGTTCAGTATTGACCATAACTGTTAAAAACAACTTTCAGCTTTCCTCAAGTTAGTTATGTTGTAGGAGTGTACCTAAGCAGTAAGCGTATTTAGGTTAAAGCAGTTTCACTTATGTTAAATGTTGCTCTTATACCACAATACACTGAAAATTTTGATGCATGTTGAGAAACATGCTTTTCTGTAAAATTCAAATATAGGAGCTGTGTCTACGATTCAAAGTGAAAACATTTGGCATGTTTGTTAATTCTAGCTTTTTGGTTTAATATGCTGTAAGGCACGTGAGTGTACACTTTTACTTTTTTTTTTTAAAGATCTGGGACAATTTTGAGATGTAATACCAATACTTTAGGAGTTTGGTCATGTTGTTTGTATGAGATTTTGAGGCTTTGATTTAAATCTTTCCTTGTATTGTGATTTCCATTAGATGTATTGTACTAAGTGAAACTTGTTAAATAAATCTTCCTTTTAAAAACTGGAAAAATCTTGTACAGCTTGATTAAAAAATTTTTTTTATTTAAATATTCTCTATACCCAAAGTGGGGCTTGAACTCATGGCCCCAATGTGAAGAGTCACATGGCCTCTGACTGAGCCAGCCGGGTGCCCCCAGCTTGATTTTTCTTTAATTCTCTATCATATGAAATTTTTCTTTTATATAAGT